>NW_011494605.1:1649337-1684968 GCF_000754665.1 Bison bison bison | reverse complement strand
ATGTTTCTGTCAAATACAGTTGTGGGAGAGTTCCGGAGTGCTTGGCATGTAATAAGCACCATCTCTCTTTTTTTTTTTTTTTTTTTTTTTGTGGGGAAGGGTGCTGCATTCGGTCTTAGCTGAGGCACTTGGGATCTTCACTGAGCTGAGCTGGCTCTGTAGTTGCAGCACGTGGACTCAGTTGCCTCATGGCATGTGGGAACTTAGTTCCCTAAACAGGGACCAGACCGGTATACCCTGCATTGGAAGGTGGATTCTTAACCATTGGACTGCCAGAAAAGTCCCCCATCTTTTTATTATTATCCTCCCTCCATAGCTCCGCTGGCTAGAATCTAGGCCCCAAAACTCCTATCACTACATCCTTCCTGACCCCTTTCTCTGAGTCCGGGATTCCTGGTTCATTCATTCACTTACTGATTTTTGTCACTCAGCAAATGCCCCCTGAGGACTTACTAAGAGCTAGATCCTGTAAGACACCCTAAAGGTATAGAGGTGAGCCAGGGATAGTCCCAGCCTTTATAGACCACCCCCTCCTTCTTAAATCCTTTCTCTTTTTTCCCCCCTTTTTTCTCTTGGTTTTCATGAAACCACATTGTCTCCTCCTCCTTCTCTGGTCACTTCCCAGTCTCCCTGCTTTGCTTCTTCCTTTACCCAAACTCTCAATCTTACTGGATCCTAGGCTCAGTCTTGGGATCTCTTCTGGATCCACACTTTCTCCCAATGATGTTAAGTAGCATCACCAAGCTAATGCTGCCCACCTTTACAGCTCTAATCCGGTCCCCTCTCCGAGGCTCCATTTTCATGTATGTAACTGCCTACTGGTATCTGATAGTCCTTTCAAATGCAGAGATCTGTATCAGAACTCTTGATTTCTTTACCACTCTCCCAACTGGTCTGCATCCCAGTTTCCTCCACCTCTCTGCAGCACCACTATCTGCTCAGTTGCTCAAGTCACAAACCGTTGATCCATCTTTGATTCTTCTTGCACATAAACCATGTACAGGTCCTATGGAGCTGTAGCCAAAATATTTATCAAATATGTCCCTCTCTTTTCATCTCTATGTCATCTCTCCGATTCAAGCTGGTATGATCTCTTAGATCAGTTCATCCACGGCCACCTGTGCACCACTAAAACCCATTAACAACACGATAAGCAAGGTGGTCCTTTCACAGCATTCCCCTACTGAGATGGCCTCCACTGGACACAGGATATGCTCCAAACTCTGATTCTGGCCTGCAAGGCCCTGTGTTAGCTGGACTCTAAACTTCTCCAGTCTCACCTCTAGTGTTAACTAACCATGATCCAGCCACTGGCCTGCCCTCTGGTCTTTGAAAATGGCATACTAGTCCTCATTTCAGGGCTTTTATTTGCCCAGAATTCTCTCATTGGATGGCTTGTTCTTATCATCCTTCAAGGCTGAGCTCAAATATCAGAAGTCCTTCCTGATCACACTATATCACATAGACCCTCCTCCATCCACTCGTTCATTCCCCACCCTGTGGCTTTACCTCCTCCATCCCTAGCAAGCATTACAACCCACCATCACCTTGCTTAGTTGCTGTTCCTGGTTTGTCATCCCCACCAGGATGCCAGCTCCTCAAAGGCAGGAACCTCATCTCTCTTATTAACCCCAAGTCCTGGAGCATAGTAAGTTCATAGTACGTATTTGCCAGATAAATGAATGAATAAGCTGGATGATAAATGCCTTGCGTGCCAAGTCGCTTCTGTGGTGTCTGACTTTGTGACCCCATGGACTTTAGCCCACAAAGCTCCTCTGTCCATGGGATTCTCCAGGCAAGAATACTGGAGTGGGTTGCCGTGTCCTTCTCCAGAGGATCTTCCTGACCCAGGGATCAAACTCATGTTTCTTAAGTCTCTAGCATTGTAGGTGGGTTCTTTACGACTACTGCCACCTGGGAATCCTGATAAATGCCTTAATAGAAGGGTATTTTAAAAATCTGTAGGAATCCAAAGAAGAGAGCTACTGTCCCTGGGAGAGTCAAGCAAGGCTTCATGGACAAGGGGCCGTTGGGCCTGTCAGTGAAAGATTAGCAAGAGGTTACCGGGAGGGGAAAGGGAGGCAGAGCAGGCATCCTGCCTGTAGGAATACAGACACAGAAGCACAAAGAGGAGGACCTGCATGTGCTGGGGCGGTTTGCAAGGCTGGAGAGTGAGGAGAGGGGCCACCGTCCATCCCCTTGGTGCTCTGGGCTGGCTGCCTGGGCTTCTTGTGTTTCTTTTTGTCTGCGTCGATTCCTTGCATGCTTTCTTGTGGCAGGAATTTCAGTCTGGCCACACTCCTGGTGAGGAGGGAAGCCTTCACTGGGCCACTTCAGAGATCCAGTCTCTGCGTGATAAAAGACACTGTTTTGTCTCTTGGAGTTGTTCAGTTGTTTTTAAGAAAAGATTCTGTATTTTTCTGAAAATTTCTCTTTCCTTCTTTAGGACATGCACCCTGACTTCCATAAATATCTACTTTTAACTTCTAAATAGATAGGGAGATAATTTGGTGGATAATAAAAAGAATAGATTTGGGGCTTTTCAGCCTGAGGTCCATGGGTAAACAGCTGCCTTTGCCATGGGGCAGAGTTTAGCGGGAGAGTCATCTGGAAATTCTCTAACCCTCTTTGCTCCCTCCTTCCCTACCTATTTGAGAGGCTAAGCCTGGTAGGATCATAGTCCCCAGCTCAGAGATGAAGGGGGCTATGTGGGGCTTCCTTCCTGTGATAAGGGCGACTGCCTTACTGAACTGGAACTCCTGTAAGCATAGCCGGATGGCGGCTGTGGGCTTGTAACCAGAGCCTGGGTTTGAGTCTCTGCCCCTTTCTGCTGCATTACTCTGGACAAGTTACTTAAACTCCCTGAGCTTTTGTTCCCTCCTCCGTACAAAGAGAAGAGTAAGCTGCTATCCCTCCTCAACTTGCCCTCATCTTTGTCTAAGCTTCAGTTTCTTTCTCATCTCCAAATCTAAGATAAATCCCTCTGCCCTTCCTGGGTTGCATTTCCCTTCCTTCATCAGACTGAATATGTGGTAAGCCCTGAAGTGTTGCCCTAAGGTAGAGGAGACAGCCCCACAGCACAGCACCAGGCTCAGACTTTGGCTTGCACCAGCCTAGGTGAAGCAGCTCAGAATATAGAATAAAGGAAAAACTCATTTCCTCCCTGGTGTCTAGGAGGAAGCAAACTCCACACTAAATTATGTTCCAAATATGCCCTAAGGTAGTTTTAATTTTATTGGCACTGATTTTAATTTACTCTTTAGGCCCCTGTTGCAGAATGAGCCGTTGGCTGCTGGCAAGGGGACAGCCCTTCATCACTTGGTTTTGATTAAGGTTTGTAAGTTTGGAAGGAAAGAACAAAGATGCTGTCCCCTCGTTCTATTCTCAGTCCCAAAATTGTAATTAAGGGCCCTGCATTAGCAGCACACCCCCCTGCTCTGACATAACCACACAAAAAAAGTACCTCATTTGACTGCTGGGAAAAAGTTCAGATACAGCTGTTCATTCATTTAATTCATTCATTCTCCCATCAATTCGTTGATTCACTTTCTATTCATTCTCCCACTAAACTTCCAGTGATAACCTACTATATACCAGGGCTTACTCTGGTCCTGTGAATTTAAAAAACCAAGAATGTATGGTCCCTTCCCTGAAAGAGTTCACATTCTAATGGGAGATGGAAATAAACAAAGCATGATAATGCCATGTCAGTGCCAGGAGAGAGACTTGTGAGAGCACACAGGAGGCTGTTCACTCATCCCTGAGGGATAAAAATGGCTATTTGAATCTATCTTTTTGTATGAGTCAGGTGAACAACTTTAGATGCTATAATAAGCAGTCCCCAAATCTCAATGGCTTAATACAGTAAAGGTTCATTACAGTCTGATGCAGGTCAAGTGACTTGTCTGGCAATTTTCCTCCCAGTGTTGACTCAGCGAACTACCCTTTTTCCCTATTACGATACCATTGGTTTTACATGCAGCTTCCATGCCCAAGAGCGAGAATTGGGCAATTGTATATGTGTTTGATGTGTTGATGGCCAGGCCTGGAAGCGGCACTTATTACCACTGCCCACATCCCTTTTGATCCCAACCAAATACCAAGGGAGACTGAGATATGTTGTCCAGGGTCCAGGAAAAGGATATGGAACTGTGAGCATCTCCTTAGTTTGCCTTAAGTCTTAAGGTTGTCTCAGGGTTACCCAGATAAAGAGAACTTGTATTTCAGGCAGAGGAGACATTCATTATGTGTAAATATGGAGATGAAAGTCACAAGCCTAGAGATTTGAAGTACTCCAGGCAGCTCCATGGACTGAAGTATAGAGTATCAGACCAGAAGTTGTGAGAGCTGAGAGTAGGCAGGGAGCAAGGGCCAGATCATACAGGGCCTTTTATAATATACGAAGGGATTTGGAGTCTGTCCTGTGAGTGATAGGGAGGGATAGAGCAGTTTCACTTAAAGAAGCGCCATTATTTGTTTACATTTTAAAAGATTGCTCTGAAGCAGCAAGGAAACCAGGTCAGCAGCTATTGTAGTAAAACAAGAAAGAGATGATGGAATGGGGTCAGACTTGGTTCGTGTCCTCAATGTGGTCATAGGCAGACAGACATACTTTCTAGCCATATTGCACTGACAAGTATATAAGTATATCTATACAGTACACAAGGATACCTATACAGTAACAAGTACTGATATCAAGGTCCAAGCAAGAAGCTCTTTGCAGAAGATGAAGGGATTTATTTTAACAGAAGTGAGTGAAGTCGCTCAGTTGTGTCTGAATCTTTGCAGCCCCATGGACTGTAGCCTACCAGGCTACTCCATCCATGGGATTTTCCAGGCAAGAGTACTGGAGTGGGTTGCCATTTCCATTTTAACAGAATATGAGAAGAAATTATGGAAAGTTTAAGAAAACTCTTAAACTTTTCTCTTTTCTCTTTTCTCTCATCCAACAGCCACTTATAAAGATGCAGAAATTGAGGTACAGTGAACAGCTGCTGCTATTTATGGTTATAGATTATGTGAACATTAGAACCAGAGTTAGGAACTCTGCTTGCCTTCCTTGCTCTGTTCTAATGGACCAACGTGAGCCCATAGTGCCAGTTGAGGCACAAAACATAATTAAGATGGTGATTACATTAGTATCTGTGGTCTTTGGTATTGCCAGAAAAGTGCTGAATATGTGCAATGAGGAAGAAAAAGAACTAGAACTTCAAGCTCAGACCCTATACAGGTTAATTTCCTGGACCCTTTTCTACTCCAGGTAAAATCTAGACTCTCAGACAGGGAAGAGATCTTAGAAACTAAATAATCTCTGGGTATTCCCTGATGCTCCAGTTGTAAGGACTCAGTGTGTTCACTGTGGTGGCCTGAGGTCAATCCTAGTCAGGAACTAAGATCCTACAAGCCATGCAGCATGGCCAAAAAAATTGGAGAAAATACATGATCCTTTAAATTTGTTGTGGAGATACTAACCAGTGCAGTTAGACAAAAAAAGAAATTAGAAGCATAAAAACTTAAAAGAGGAGATAAAGTTACTAAGTATATATGATAAGATTGTTGTTGTTCAGTCGCTCAGTCATGTCCAACTCTTTGCAACCCCATGGACTTCAGTATGCCAGGCTTCTCTGTCCATCACCAACTCCCAGAGCTTGCTCAAATTCATGTCCATCAAGTCAGTGATGCCACCCAACGATCTCATCCTTTCCCAGGATGAGGGTCTTTTCCAATGAGTCAGATCGCATCAGTTGGCCAAAGAATTGGAGCTTCAGCTTCAGCATCAGTCCTTCCAATGAATATTCAGGACTGATTTCCTTTAGGATGGACTGGTTTGGTCTCCTTGCAGTCCAAGGGACTGTCGAGAGTCTTCTCCAACACCACAGTTCAAAATCAATTCTTTGGTGCTCAACTTTCTGTATGGTTCAACTCTCACATCCATATATGACTACTGGAAAAACCATAGTTTGACTAGATGGACCTTTGTCAGCAAAGCAATGTTTCTACTTTCTCATATGCTGTCTAGGTTGGTCATAGCTTTTCTTCCAAAGAGTAAGTGTCTTTTAATTTCTGGCTGCAGTCACCATCTGCAGAGATTTTGGAGCCCAAGAAAATAAAGTCTGTCACTGTTTCCATTGTTTCCCCATCTATTTCCCATGAAGTGATGGGACAGGATGCCATGATTTTTGTTTTTTGAATGCTGAATTTTAAGCCAGCTTTTTCACTCCCCTCTTTCACTTTCATCAAGAGGCTCTTTAGTTCCTCTTTGCTTTCTGCCATAAGAGTGGTGTCATCTGCATATCAGAGGTTATTGATATTTCTCTCTGCAATCTTTTTTTTTACACATTTTTTTAAATTAATTATTTTTTAATTGAAAGATAATTGCTGTACAGAATTTTGTTGTTTTCTGTGAAACATCAAAATGAATCACCCTAGGCATACATATGTCCCCTCTCTTGAACCTTCTTCCCACCTCCCCCATCCCATCCCGCTAGGTTGATAAGAGCCTCTGTTTGAATTCCCTGAGACATACAGCAAATTCCCATTGGCTATCTATTTTACATATGATAATGTAAGTTTCCGTGTTGCTCGCTCCATACATCTCAGCTTCTCCTCCCCTCTCCCTGTGTCCATAAGTCTGTTCTCTGTGTCTGCATCTCCATTGCTGCCTTGAAAATAAATTCATCAGTACCATTTTTCTAGATTCCATATATGTGCGTTGATATACAATATTTATCTTTCTCTTTCTGACTCACTTCACTCTGTATAATAGGCTCTAGGTTCATCCACCTCACTAGAACTGACTCAGATGTGTTCCTTTTTATGGCTAAGTAAGCTGAAACTCCAATGCTTTGGCCACCTGATGCAAAGAGCTGACTCATTTGAAAAGATCCTGCTGCTGGGAAAGATTGAGGGCAGGAGGAAAAGCGGATGACAGAGGATGAGATGGTTGGAAGGCATCACTGACTCAATGGACATGGATTTAGGTAGACTCCAGTAGTTGGTATTGGACAGGGAGGCCTGGCGTGCTGCAATTCATGGGGTCACAGAGTCAGACGACTGAGCGACTGAACTGAACTAAATATTCTGAACTAAATATTGTGTATATGTACCACAACTTCTTTATCCATCATCTTTCAGTGGACATCTAGGTTGCTTCCATGTTCTAGCTATTACAAATAGTGCTGCAATGAACATTGGAGTACATGTGTATTTTTCAATTTTGGTTTCCTCAGGGTATATGCCTCGGCATGGTTGCTGGATCACATGGTGGGTTTATTCCTAGTATTTTAGGAATGTCCATACTGTCTTCTATAGTGGCCATATCAATTTACATTCCCACCAACAATGCAAGAGTGTTCCCTTTTCTCCATTTCCTCTCCAGCATTTATTGTTTGTAGACTTTTGGATGCTGGCCATTCTGACCAGTGTGAGGTGATATCTCATTGTAATTTTGATTTTCGTTTCTCTAATAATGAGCATCTTTTCAACAACTGACCAAGGATTAATTTCCAAAATATATAAGCATCTAATACAACTCAATACCAGAAAAAAAAAAAGAACCCAATCAAAAAGTAGGAAAATGACCTAAACAGACACTTCTCCAAAGAAGACATACAGATGGCTCCCTGCAATCTTGATTCCAGCTTGTGCTTCATCCAGTCCGGCATTTGGCATGATGTATTCTTCATTTAAGTTAAATAAGCAAGGTGACAATATACAGCCTTGATGTATTCCTTTCCCAATTTGGAACCAGTCCGTTGTTCCATGTCCAGTTCTAACTGTTGCTTCTTGACCTACATACAGATTTCTCAGGAGGCAGGGAAGGCGATCTGGTATTCCCACCTCTTGAAGAATTTTCCACAGTTTGTTGTGATCCACACAATCGGAGGCTTTAGTGTAGTCAATGAAGCAGAAGTAGATGTTTTTCTGGAATTCTTGTTGTTTTTCTATGATCCAACAGATGTTGGCAATTTGATCTCTGGTTCTCCTGCCTTTCCTAAATCCAGCTTGAACATATGGAAGTTCTCAGTTCACATACTCTTGAAACCTAGCTTGGAGAATTTTGAACATTATTTTGCTTGCTTGTGAGATGAGTGCAATTGTGCAGTAGTTTGAGCATTCTTTGGCATTGCCCTTCTTTGGGATCGGAATGAAAACTGACCTTTTCCAGTCCTGTGGCCACTGCTGAGTTTTCCAAATTTGCTGGCATATTGAGAGCAGCACTTTCCCAGCATCATCTTTCAGATTTTAAATAGCTGAGCTGAAATTCCATCATGCCATTAACTTTGTCCGTAGCGATGCTTCCTAAGGCCCACTTGACTTCACATTCCAGGATGTCTGGCTCTAGGTGAGTGATCACACCATCATGATTATCTGGGTCATTAAGATCTCTTTTGTATAGTTCTTTTGTGTATTCTTGCCACCTCTTCTTAATATCTTCTGCTTTTGTTAGGTTCACACTGTTTCTGTCCTTTATTGTGCCCATCTTTGCATGAAATGTTCCCAGGTATCTCTAATTTTCATGAGAGATCTCTAGTCTTTCCCATTCTATTGTTTTCCTCTCTTTCTTTGCATTGGTCACTGAGGAAGTCTTTCTTATCTCTCTTTGCTATTCTTTGGAATAGCATTCAAATGGGTGTATCTGCATTCAGATGGGTGTATCTTTCCTTTTCTCCTTTGCCTTTTGCTTCTCTTCTCTTCTCAGCTATTTTTAAGGCCTCCCCAGACAACCATTTTGCCTTTTTGCATTTCTTCTTCTTGGGGATGGTTTTTATCACCGCCTCCTGTACAGTGTTGCCAGCCTCTGTTCATAGTTCTTCAGGCACTCTATCTATCAATTCTAATCCCTTAACTCTATTTGTCACTCCTACTGTATAATCATAAGGGATTTGATTTAGGCCATACCTGGTCTAATATGGCCTAGTGGTTTTCCCTACTTTCTTCAACTTAAGTCTGAATTTTGCAACAAAGAGTTTGTGATCTGAGTCACGTCAGCTTGTTTTTGTTTTGTAGTCTTGTTTTATTGACTGTATAGAGCTTCTCCATCTTTGGCTGTGAAGAATATAAATCAATCTGATTTTGGTATTGACCATCTGGTGATGTCCATGTGTAGTGTTATCTCTTGTGTTTTGGGAGAGAGCATTTGTTATGACCAGTGCATTCTCTTGGCAAAGCTCTGTTAGCCTTTGCCCTGCCTCGTAAGAATAAGAGGTCCCTCTTATTGACTTTTGAAGCATGTAAATCAATCAATATTATTCACTTCTGATTATTTAAAGTTGAATCACATCAGGTTCTAGGTGTCGGGATGGGGCAGTAGAAGCCAGTCCAGAATGGTTTTCCAAAGATCCAGGTTCTAATTCTTGCTCCTTCACTAACTCACTCCCAGCCCTAATCAGGCAACCTCCCCACCCTGAGATGATCTGCAAAAGGTCAGAGAAACTGGTTTCCAATAGAGCCCATACCCAGAGCTATAAACTGCGGTTTTTCCTTCCACATTTTTTAAGTCATCTCTCTACCGCCTCCTTTCCTCTGCAGCTCATCAAAAGCTCAGAGGAAAAAACAGACAATTGAAGAAAATAAAATTGCAAAGATGACTTTTATAGGGCTCCTGTTGAATCATTGTGTATTCCACCTTCAAAGCTGAAAATGATGAGTTTAATATCACACAGAGCTGTGCATCTTGTATCTCTCAGAAGGCAGTTTATGCCACCCAGAGAACTGGGAGCTCAGCAAGACACAATTTTTCACTCCAAGTCTGAGGCAAATGAAATGACAATCATCAGGCCCACATTCTAGAAGCAACATGGTTTTCATTTGGTCTTAACTTTGTTTGAAAGTGTCCCACAGAGGGAGGATTCTTCTAAGCATGGATTTTCCTTCTTTCCCAGGACTGAATGCTAGAAAGTGGATGGAAAGGTGGCCAGGTCTTGCCTTGGCTGTTTTAGTGGTGCTCACTGATGGTATTACATTAACTGTGCAAATGGGTCAGGAGACCTGGGTTTCAGTCCCAGTTAGGCCATGAACTTGGACAAGTCCCTTCCCCAGTGGAGGTCCTGCTACTCTCAGGAATGATTAATAGGTATAAATCAGACTGATATATAGGAAGAGAAAGTCAGATTTGAGAGATATTGAAATTCTAAGGGCCTGTGTGCTGCATGCATGCTCTGTTGTTAAGTCATGTCCTGCTCTTTGTGACCCCATGGGCCATAGCCCACCGGACTTCTCTGTCCATGGGATTCTCCAGGCAAGAATATTGGAGTGAGTTGCTATTTCCTTCTCTGGGGGGGTCTTCCTGACCCAGGTATCCAATGCAAGTCTCCTGCATCTCCTGCATTGGCAAGCAGATTCTTTACCACTGAGCCACCTGGAAAGCCCTCTGAGGGCCTGAGAGTTCTCCAGTTCCTGCCAGTCCATTTCAGTGTCTGAAGTTATCCCTCTGAGTGGTTTATTTAGTCATTCTGCATCTGGCTACTGAGCATCCTTCACAAACAGGCACTGGGTTCTTTCTAGACACTCTTTCTACTTTCAGGGAGCTCATAAATGAGAAGGTTAATAAATAATACTGTATCAAAGTAGGGAGTGCCTTAAATAGGGAGTGTGAGCAGAGAGCAGAGAAAGACTAGTTACAATCATCTTTATAAATTGCAAGGTTACTTTTCCCATACACTACATACTACTGTGGAGTAGGTGTGGCATCATGAAATGAGGTTAAATAGCAGAATTAACTAAGATGTCCTATGTGAAGCTCCCAGAATGGAATCTGGCATGCATTAACTATGCAGTAAATGATAGTGATGACTGTTGCTGAGTTGGATTCCCACTAGAACTCTCCGAGGTTGGAATTAAAATACCCATTTTGAAAATAAAAATTTCAAAGAGGGTACATGATTTAGTTTCCCCCAGACTCCCTCTGTTAGAAATGACCCAATTGGGGCAAAACCATTAGCAGGCTCAATATAAATAAACTAATGTTACCTGAAGGTATTTCTCATTAATCAGAGAAACAAATTCTGCTAAAGCCTTTAGTTATAAATGTGTTTACTGTTCTGGGTAGGTAGCATTACTTCAGAAGACCTCGAAAGAGGACTGTTAATGGTAGTGCTTGGAGACCTTGAAGACAGATGGTGTTCAAAATAAGGAGAAATTGATCCTCGCTGCTCTCAATCCCTCACATTGCTACAACTGAGTAGACAGAGGGCTAGCTCAAAAGGAAATGGTGTGTGTGTGTGTGTGTGTGTGTGTGTGTTTAAGGCAAACTCTGTGGCCCTGACATCTCATTTGCTATCCTTTCTCTCAACAGAAAACAAGCCTGGAGTTTTATATTGATATCCACGCCCACTCCACCATGATGAATGGTTTCATGTATGGCAACATCTTTGAGGATGAAGAGCGGTTCCAGAGGCAGGCGGTTTTCCCCAAGCTCCTCTGCCAGAATGCCGAGGACTTCTCCTACGTGAGTCAAGAGTTGGCTGTGATCCAGCCCCAGGTCCCCTCCCCAGACCAGCCCTCCTTCCCATTGCCACCCTGTCTTTCACTGAGTTAGATTTGCTTTAACATTCACAGAACACCTTCTTGTGCTGTGTCTTGTGTGGGTGATAAAGACAGACATAAAGAAGCCCTGCCCATGCCTGCAAGCAGCCCGTCACCTGTCAGTGAGGGAGACTCTTGGAAAAGATCGCACTTGCTTTGTCTGAGGAGCTGGCCTTTGTTTACCTGATCTGACTCCAGCTTTAACAAGAGAAGAAACTCAATGAGCACCTCCCAGAGTCAGGCTCTGGCCCTGGTGTCTGCTTTCACGGACCTCTAGGATTTGTTCTCTTTGTTATTGTTGTCCGGTTGCCAACTTGTGTCCGACTCTTTGCGACCCCATGGACTGTAAGAGGCTCCTCTGTCCTCCGCTATATCCTAGAGTTTGCTCAGCTTCATGTCCATTCAGTCAATGATGCTATCTAACCATTTTATCCTATGCCATCCCTTTCTCCTTTTGCATTCAATCTTTCCCATCATCAGAGTCTTTTCCAAAGAGTCTGCTCTTCGCATCCTGTGGCCAAAGTATTGGATCTCAGTAACAGTCCTTCCAATGAATATTCAGGGTTGGAATGACTGGTTTAAGCTCCTTGCTCTACAGGGGACTCTCAAGAGTCTTCTCCACACCACATCTCAAAAGCATCAATTCTTTGGTGCACAGCCTTCTTTATGGTCCAACTCTTACATCCATACCTGACTACTGGAAAAACCATGGCTTTGACTATGGGCACCTTTGTCATCAAAGTAATGTAAATGGCAGTTACTAATTTAGGAACCATGCTGGGTGCTTTCATTTAATAGTCTATGTAACCCATATTTATAGTAATCCTGCAAATTGGGATTCATATCAGACTTTTCAGATGAGGAAGCTGAGACGCAGAGGTGCTGTAAGATTCGCTCAAGGTCCCATAGCCTGACTCTCTTCTCCTTTTTCTGTCTCTCACAGTCTAGCACGTCCTTTAATCGGGATGCCGTGAAAGCAGGAACTGGCCGTCGCTTCCTCGGTGGGCTGCTAGACCACACTTCTTATTGCTACACCCTCGAGGTTTCCTTCTACAGCTACATCATCGGTGGCACCACAGCTGCTGTGCCCTACACGGAAGAAGCCTGTATCCTTGGCAGTTTCCCCTTTCCCCTCCCCAGCCCTGGGCCAGCTCACATCCAGCTGAGAGTACCCAGGTCTGCCAGGGTTTACCAGATGCCTCAGGAATCTGGTCTCCAACTCAGGTGAGGGCTGAGATCCTGGGGTGAGGATATATGTGGCTGATTCTGCTGGTATCATCTCTGGATTGTCCTATTTGCCTCCTGCCCTCCTAATGGACACCCCTCCCCATATGCCTCTGCTACACCTCAAGTCTTCCTCAGGCGCCTGGACCCATGACTCACCCATACCTGTGCCTATCTCTCTTTCTCTCCTCTGCCCCCAACAACAGAGTGAGTCTTCCGTCATCTAAGGTATATAAGCACACAGACCAGAAGCTCATCCCGAGCCTGCTGAGGAAGACCTTGACTCGGTCTTGAACTCCTCTTTCTCACCCTGAATATATCTCTGTTTTAGGTTTTTAAATTTTGTTTTTTTTTTAATTTTTATTGAAGTATAGTTGATTTACAATGTTGTGCCAATCTCTGCCATATAGCAAAGTGGCTTGTATAGATACACATTTATGCATTCTTTTTTAAAGTATTCTTTCCCATTATAGTTTATCCCAAGAGACTGGATATAATTCCCTGTGCTATACAGTAGGATCTTGTTGCTTATCCATTCTAAGCGTAATAGCTTGCATCTACCAATGCCAAACTCCTAGTCTATCCCTCTCCGTCCTCCACCTTCTTGGCAACCACAAATCTGGTCTCTAGGACAAGTCTCTTTTTACCTTCTATCTTTCTGTCCTCCAGCTCCCTCCCCTTCTGTTCTTTCCACTCACTGCTTTCTCTTTTGCCTGTCCCCACCTTGTCCCGTCGCCTTCTGTCTCTCTCTCTTGCTTCATTTGATGTGTTCCTCCCTTCCCTCCTCTATTTTCTCCCCCTCCCCACCCTCCTTTCCTGTCTCTGTCCCCTCAGCCTCCTTCCCATCTTCCCCACCTTCCCTACCTTTTCCCACTCGTCCTCTGAGCATCTTTCTCTCTGCCTTCACATTTCCTTTGCCAACTCACTTTTCCTCTTGGCTTACTCATAAAATGTCCACAAGAACCCCCAAGTGTGTCATGATCAAACTAGAGGTCGCCTTCTAGCTTGCTTGATTTTTTAGGAATTGTTTAGTAATTCTAGGTTCCTGAGTGTTGATTTTCATTTCAAGGTCACTAAATAAGGGGTTGTGACTGACTGTGACAGTTTCTGCTTATCTTTACCCTTTTGTTTTGGATTGACCCATGTCTCCTTTCTGAACACTTAGTTTCTCGGAGAAAGAATTATAGTTGATGGAGAAGAAAGGAAAAGGATGATATTAACTCTCTGTGTACAGACTCTGTTTCCCCAGAAGTGGGCATCCTCCTTTCAACCATGGGGAGAGTTTATGGAGTTCTCACCACACTCTGTTCAGGAAAGCTTCCTTTCTGGTCAAGACATGACTTGGCACTAGTCCACACTATCCGTTGCACCCTCATGGCTCAGGGATGAACAGTGACCTAGCAGGGAACATGGAGGGCAGGGTGATGTCCTCGGAGGGAGGGGAAAGTAGTTGGCAGACCAGGTGTTAGACCAGTATTCTAGATCCAGCACAACAATGTAGAGATCATGGTAAGAACGGCGGGAGAGTCCCCTCACAGTCACCTTGAAGTCTGCTTTAATGACCACCTGACTCATAGACCAGTGGAGCAGGCTCTGCTCTACCTCAGAAGACCCTTGCTTTCCAAAGTTCTGGCCATCTCTATACGCCACAGTGCAACCCTCCCCCCACCACACACACACACACACACACAGATACACACAGCTTGACGGTGTGCAGCACATGGCTTCCCCTGGATCCGCTAACTGCTGTGCTCCACACCTAGATACATCCCACACTGCCCCTGACTAGCTCACCTTTGATGTCAAGGCAAAGGAAATAGAAGGAGTTGCCTGGAAGAAGAGTTTGAGCATTTGCACCTAAGGGATCCCACATGTGACTCATCTCAGTGAGATGAGGGTCCCTCCAGAGGAGGCCTGTACTTAGTTTGTGGCCAACGTCTGATGTCCAATGTGATGGGTTCTCCTACTCTATGTCAGCACCTCCAACATGCCTTTGTGTTGGAAGCAAATGAATTTCTTGGCAGAATGTCCCTCCCTTGGCCTAGACCCAAGGTTTCCTCCTCTCAACACCCAACCCTTGTTAGTACACCATTAGTGCATAATCCTACTAAGCACTGGGGTAAAATATTGACCAAGAAACCATGGGCCCTGACTCATAGAACTTCTGGTCTACTTGGGAGCTGGATAAAGGAAAAGGACACTTATAGTCTGTATAGTAAGTCTTGTTGTGGAGGAATCCCAGGGAGCCACGGGAAATGTCCATTTAAAAATATATGCACCACCATGTGTAAAACAGATGGCCAACAGGAAGCTGCTGTATGGCACTGGGAGTTCAGCTCATGCTCTGTGATGACCTGGAGGGATGCGATGGGGTAGAGCAGAAGGCAAGAGGGTGGAGATACATGTATACACACAGCTGATTCACATTGTTATACAGCAGAAACTAACACAAAACCGTAATTATACTCCGATTAAAAAATGAAATACACAGTGAGTGTCTGCCATAAGCCAGGTAAAGTTCTTGTATTAATAGCAGTGAACATCCTGAAGACAAAAATATCTACCCATAGAGGTTAAGAGGAGGCTGAAACACTGTTTCAGTAGGTCAGGGAAGTCTTCACAGCAGAAGTGACATCTAAACCGACTTTTTAAAACTGAACAGAAATTAGGCAGATTGCCTGGGGTGGGTTGTTGGAGGGATGGCATCTGAGACAGAGAGGGAAGGAAGGAAGGTGGGCTGTAGGAGCTGTGACAGGTGCATTATGGCTGAAGGACTGCAGATGCAGGAGATGAGACCAAAATGGCAGCCTGTGAGGAATTTGATCTAGAAGGAACATGAAGGCCATCGAGAGCAGTAGAAGGGCTTTAAAGAGCAGTGGGAAGCCTCTGGCTGCAGTGGGAAGGACAGATGAGAGAAGGCTGTAGGCAGGGGCATGCTGGGAGCTGTTATGACAATCCAGCTGGGAGATGACTCAGGACTAGACTTGAGTGGTGCTGTGCAATGTTTAGAATGTGGAACTGGGAAGACTTGGTGTTGGTGGGGACCAGGAGATAGTGACTGGAAGGAGTGCAGGGCGGTGGGTAGTGAGACAGAGCAGAAGCTGAGCAGGCCACCATGCTGTTGGAGCCACCCAGTCTCATCTGCCATCCAGGGGACAAGAGGAGGAACCTGGAGTTTCTCCAAGGACATGCAGGCCGAGTCAACACATACAAGCATGATTTAACCTAGTTCTTGTTTGAAATGCATTTAAAAAAAAAAAAAAAAGCCTTCATCTCCTAACAGAGGGAGACTTCAGGCAGACAGATTGTGATCCTTGTTGGCTGTTGGCTTCGTGTCCCAATCAGAAAAAGAAATTACATGGTCTGATAGGAATGGCAATATGGTCTGGGAGGATGTCCTCCAGACTGGGAGTCAGGAGACCTGGATCTGATGACAACACCATCATCGTCCCCGAGCGTGCCCTTCAGCAAGTCCTCCAAGCTCTCTGAGGCGAGCTGTGTCTCCTTCACAAAGGCACCAAGAGCCTTCCTGCTTTCTTGACCCCAGCAATGGGAACTCAACAGACACTCGTGAAAAGAGAGCAGACTTTCCACTTAGACAAATCAGGTTTGAATCCAGTTTCAGACGGTCACTGGTTGCGTCACCTTGGGCGAATTACGTAACCTCACTGCACCTCAGTGCCCTTGTCTGTAGCAGGAGGACCTAGTTAATACTTAACCTCACCAAGTTGCATGGATGTTAAATGAAATAATGTACAGGAGTGTGCACCTTAGGCTTTAAATATTAAGCCAACTCATTGGAAAAGACCCTGATGCTGGGAAAGACTGAGGGCAGAAGGAGAAGAGGGCGACAGAGGATGAGATGGCTGGATGACATCACTGATGCAATGGATATGAACTTGGGCAAACTCTGGGAGATAGTGAGGGACAGGGAGGCCTGGCTGTAGTCCATAGGGTCTCAAAGAGCCGGACACAACTGGGTGACTGAACAACAACAACAATTGATTAGAACATTGTAACTGTAAATGAGGACTCACATTTGTGTAAAAGAAAACAGTTGGGGCTGTTAGACCAAGAGGCCGGGGTTGTGCTGGTAAGGTTCATGGGGCAAAGGGTCTTGGTGGGGTCACCACAGTTGAGAACCTAGACCTCAGAACAGCATCTGACTCACACAGTGAGTGGGCATGTGAGATTCCCATGGTGAAGTTTTTTATGTCTGTCATCTAGAGTGTCCCCTTCCCAGCCTTGGGAACCACAGAGGCCACATTAGCTATCAGAAGATGCTAAGTGAGAGAAAGATCAGGGAAGGGCAGGGAAGGCGGGGAATCCTGAGGGATATCTCACCCAGGCCCACAACAGTGTCCACCTCCTCACACTCCAGACCGTATGTATCAATGTTAGTCGGTGTTAGTCGCTCAGTCGTGTCCGACTCTTTGCAACTCCATGGACTATAGTCTGCCAGGCTCCTCTGTCCATGGGATTCTCCTGGCAAGAATACTGGAATGGGTCGCCATTTCCTTTTCCAGGGGATCTTCCTGACCCAGGGACCAAACCTAGGTTTCCTGTATTGCAGGCAGGTTATTTACCATCTGAGCCACCAGAGAAGCCCAGAACATATGTATCTGTCAGCTTAATTTCTCTCTCTGGAAAAGCCCCAGCGAAACATTACCAAGCTCTTGCTCTCTGACTCTCCTCCTCTACTATATCAGGATAATATAGCAATGGACACAGACAGTCACTGATGCTTCCCTAGCTGTGTGACCTTGGGCTGGTTACCTCACCAATCTGAGCCTGTCCCCCTATTTATAATATCAAAATAATAATACTGATTTTGCACAGTTATCAGAGGAGTGCAATGATACAAATCCCCTCGCCTGCATGACATCTGATAGGTACTCAACAAATGTTCTTCTGTCCCCAGTTTTCTCAGCCCCATGCAGACTGCATGACTTTGCTTCCAAAGATTATCCTTTAACCAGATGATCTTGAAAGCCAGCAACCGAACTCGAATCCTTTTTTTCTTTTTAAAAATTAATTAACTAATTTTTTAATTGGAGGATAATTGCTTTACAATGCTGTGTTGGTTTGAATCTTGATTCCATTGTTATTACTGGGTAACTTAAAGCAGGCCCTATCCTTTTTCTTAGGCTCAGTGTCTGATATTTCTAACCTGTCAGAGCTGCAGAATGAAATTATGTGTGGACTTGCCTCTATTCTGGTCCCTTCCAGCCCTGATATTCTAAGATTTTGCTGATTCTAAAACTAAAATTTTATAATTCTCTGCTTAGATGAAATCTTGATATCAAGAATCCACAGTTGTGACATATGTGAGTCTTAAGATTGAGTGACTCCTTAGGCATGAGTTTCAATCCCACAGGGAAAATCAGTACGAAAGTATCCTAGATGATTGATCAAGCCAAGACGATAGCTACTTTCATTCTTTAGTTAAAGGGCTCTTAATTGAGGGGTTTATAGATGGGCTTTAGGAAAAGCTTATGAGCTGTCTAAAATTTATGCGAAACTGTGGGTAAAGATGCAGAGTTCATTTTCTGGGAGGAAGATGGATAACTTTCAACAGAATCTAAAAGAAAGCCATGCTTAGCGTCTGCTGCCCTGGCTGGTGGCCTCTGTCCAGACCATGGCAAGAACACAGCTCTGGTCAGTGTTGCAGGTGTGAGTTCTGCTTTGGATCTCTCTAGCTTAGGGCCCTAATTAGTTATTTAACCTCAGTTCCCTCATCCGGAAAGCGAGGATAATGATTATTTACCCAAGGCAATGGCACCCCACTCCAGTACTCTTGCCTGGAAAATCCCATGGACGGAGGAGCCTGGTAGGCTGCAGTCCATGGGTTCACTAAGAGTCGAACACAACTGAGCAACTTCACTTTCACTTTTCACTTTCATGCATTGGAGAAGGAAATGGCAACCCACTCCAGTGTTCTTGCCTGGAGAATCTCAGGGACGGGGGAGCCTGGTGGGCTGCCGTCTATGGGATCGCACAGAGTTGGACACGACTGAAGTGACTTAGCATAGCATAGCATAGGGTTGTTCTGAGGGTTACATGGGAGAAAGCAGATAAATAACGGGGCATTTACTCAGTGCTGTTAAATATTAGTTCCCTCGCCTCCCTTCCCATGGTTTGTTGTTTTTGTTGTTGTTGTGAAATGTTAAATTCCTGAGAATTTGGGGCCATTCTTCAGCAAACCTTATTTACATTTTATTGGCCTGCCAAGTCATAAATATGCTCTGTTCAAACAATTTTTTAAAAAAGAGAGAAAGAAAGGCTAAACTGGAATCATAAAATAACCCAGAGTTTCTCTGGCCTTTGTTTATGGTCTCGTTTCAAGCCAAAAGGAAATAGCTCTTTGACATATGGATGAGAAAAACATTGGGAACAGAGACTGAGGGTCCTTAGTAGACTGTTTTCCACACACACTTATAGCTGTGGGCACTTTGAAATCAGAAAATGCTGGCTCTAGGAGAAGGAAATGGCTGTGTAGCCAAGAGAAAATGCAGAGATTTAGAATTCAGTTAGTTGTCTTGGTCTCAATTCACAGCCCACTCTGTGCCTTGCACAGGTCCTCTGAAGCATATGGCAGACATTGGAGATACCATTTATTTACTCATCCATCACGTGAAACTCACTAGACACTAAAAATAGGGAGATGAATAAGGCATGGTCCCTGCCTTCAAAAAGGAGACAGTTTTGAGAGGAGAGGAAGCAGCAGAGAGGGGTAAATGATCAGCCAGAGGGAAGCTCTGCTGGCTCGTGACTCCCATGGGAGCTCTGTAACCATGCAGGAGTGCTGGGGAAGAAGAGGGAAGAAAGACTTCCTAGAGGAAGAGAAACTAGGTCTCAGACCTCCAGAATGGCTGTGATGCAGTCAGGAGAAGAGGGTGAAGGCGCCTTCCTGGCAGAGGGAGACATAAAGGAGAGAGCCCAGATTCCAGAGAGAGAATGTACATCCAAAGTATTGGAAGGTAGGAAGTTGGTTTGGGCTAGAAACAGGAAGTGATAAATAAACATGGGCAGAACCAGACCATGAATAGAAGAGAAAAGATTTGTGAACTGTATAACAGGAATATTAAACAAGCTGTACACAAAAGGTACAATTATGAAATATGTTTTATCTCCCGGTTGACCCCGCAGATAGATGCATATGTATTCTACATCTAGATCTAGAGATATAACAGGTCTTGCAGATCCCGTGACTTCCCAGCCACTCTCAGGAAATTAAAAGTTTTCTAATTAATTCTGGTCACAAGACAGTCTCAGTTCAGCAATGACTATGTCTGGTCCAATCAAAGTCATTGAGCCTTTTCAAAGCTAAAACCTTCCCATCCTCTAGCTCAGGCCTCAGACAGGTGCTCAAGGTGACTCCTGTTTCCCTGGCTTGACTTCCAGACCTTTACCCCATCTGGCTAACCCCAGATGTTTACCCCTCTGAGGCTGAGCAGGATCAGGGAAAAGGGGAAAGGGAAGGGAAGGTCTTCGGGGACGAGTGCTCCCAGAGAGGACCTGGGCAATGCCTATGAGCTTCCTCAGACACATCAGCCCCAGGGCTAGAGAGCTGCTGATAGGGGCAAGGGTTCCCTTGTTCATGGATCCCACCTCAGTCTCTGGTGGTCTGGTGGTTCACCTCCACTGGGACACTATGCCCTCTAGTGGCCCTCTTGTCTAAAGGAGAGCTAAAGTTTACAAATCTGGTTTTCTGGTTTCGTTGTCCAAGTCCTGCCTGGTAATTTCACATATATGTGGGATCTGAAAAAATTGGTATAGATGATCTTATTTACAAGCCATAAATAGAGACACAGATGTAGGAAAAAAACATGGGTACCAAAGGGGAAGGCAAGGATGGGATGAACTGGGAGATTGAGATTGACATATATACACTATTGATACTATGTATAAGATAGATAACTATTGGGCTTCCCTGGTGGCCCAGACAGTAAAGAATTCGCCTGCAATTCAGGAAACATGGGTTCAATACCTGGGTTGGGAAGATCCCCTGGAGGAGGGCATGGCAACCCACTCCAGTATTCTTGTCTGGAGAATCCCCAAGGACAGAGAAGCCTGGTGTACAGTCCATGGGGTCACAAAGAGTTGGACATGATGGAGTGACTAAGCACATGTGTAAGCACCTGTAGAGCACATGGAACTGTACTCAGTGGAAGGAAATCTGAAAAAAAGGGGGGTATATGTGACGTATAGCAGAATATATATGTTAAGTGTAGCTGTACAGTAGACCCTAACACAACACTATTAAAACAGCTATACCCCAATAAAAATGTATAAAAAAGAATCAACAACAACAAAAAAAAGTGGTATCTACAGACTTGAGATCTCAGCTAAAATCAAGACTAGTACAGTTCCATCTTAATAGCATGTTCCAATATCTAGCTGGTAGAATTTCTATTGATTGCCTGGGTAAGGGAAGAAATCAAGGAAGATGCCCAGTTTCCTGACTTGAACAACATGGTAGATGGTGGGGCCAGTCATTCAAATACAGAGTATTAGAGAAAGGAGTTGGAGAGCAGGATATTCTGAGCTCAATTTGGACTGTGTTAACTGTAGGGGGCTCATGTGACATACAAATGGAGACGTCTGATAGGCAGATGGGTCTGTGGGTCAAATGTTCTGGGGAGATACCTGAGCTTCAGACAGACTTTTCAAAAGCTACCGTAGAGTCATAATGAAGGAAGTTATTTTCTTGGTGTGCACACACAAGGTGGATTTTCCTTTAAGTTGGTAAAAAGAATGCTGGGCTGGGAGTCACGATCCCAGTTCCAGGATGGCTTCTGCCTCTCCCTGCTCTCATAAAGCTGTGTGGCCTTGGTTAAATCACTTTACTTCTCTGGCTAAAGCCTGTAGGTAGACCCTCAGTGAGTGAATGAATGAGGGAATGAATGAAATGGAAGCAGACCTCACCAGCATCTGCTAGCTGGCTCACTAATAGAACAATGAGTTACCAGAATATGTATGTGAGCTGGGGTGGTTAGCAGGAGGAGAGGGGTACTTCCTTAATTTTCTTTCTTGGGGATGAGGCTTCATTTTTTAGGCAGAAGAATAGAAAGCAGTCAGGTCTGACTTGATGGGTGGCACAGAAACACACCCAGGTACTTCTCAGTTCCTGTTTTTGATGGCCAATATCAAGCCTTTGTTAAGATTCATAAACAAACAAACAGAAAACACTTCAACAAGAAGGCTTTGGTAACAGGAGACTAAATGGGACTGAAACCGGTTGGATTTGTTTTTCCACCTCCATGCAGACAGGGACTAGAACTTGGTCCTTAAATATGAATGCTTACTGAATGACTGGCAGAGTAAATGAACGACTAATAGTAGAAGTAATCATGGTAAAAATAATAATGTTGCTTCATGAGATGACTCAGGCTCCCTGCATTGGAGGATTAGCTTGCCATGTAGATTTGGGGAATTCATTTCCCTTTGGGTTCAAATTTTTCTATCTTTAGGTTAGAAATTGAAGATCTCCAAGTTTATTTCTAAATCATTAGATAAGTAGGTAGATAGATAGACAGACAGACTGACTGACAGTCAGATACAGAAAGAATCATTTGATTTTTGACCTTTGAGATAAGTCCCTTTTACATATAGGAAAAGTAAAGCCCGGGAAAGTCAAATAATGTGCCCCAGGCTGCTCTCTCAGTTCTGCCTGGTGGACTTTGTCTTACTTTTTCCCCTACTCTGCCATCAGCCCAGTTTCCCTCTACTTCCAGGAGGACAAAACCCTACAGAGCCTGGGACCCACTAGCCAGCTCTTAACCACCCTATAGCCTCGCTGCATGTAACCCCCCACCAGGCTGGACATATTTGTAGTTTCCCATCATCTGGACGACAGCAGCTGAGCTGCCTTGCTCTTCATGAATCCTGCCTTGACCTTTCTGCCTCCCGCCTGCAGAGTCAAGTGCACCTTCTGCCCAGGGCTGGAAAACCTAAATGTCACTACCTTCCCCCAGCCTCCCTCATCCCCCTAAATGAGGTTTCTAAGGGTTTTATCTGCTGTTGTCAAGTTTATAGTCGTAATTCGAAATGCTGTTAATATTACTGACAGCAGAGAGCTACAAATTACAAAGTTGTAAAGTTACTTTACGGTGATAACTGTCAGCCTTCACTAGCGGCGCTGCAAGGCTCCATGGAAACCAAGTTGATGATAAAAAGAATTGATATTGTCTCAGGATTATGACTGTTAGCTAATGGCTGGAGAAATCCTGGCTGGTTCTTAAGTAACTTGAACATGTTTGTTTCTATTCATGTTCACTTGCACACTTATATATACACTTACTTGTGTTTCTATTATCTTATTGTACAAATGTAGGAAGAAGCACCAAAATAGGAGGACTTTACCCTAAATCTGTTCTAGTCATTTGCAGATTTGGGTCTTTGACCAGCCCTAATGACACTGAGTGGGGCTACCTGCCACACTGTAGGTATTTAATAAATAATTGTTGAATGGATGAATGCCTAGAACACTTAAAGGGCTTAGGCAATATTAAGAACAAAGGTATTGAAAAAAAATCTGTCTTTACAGTAAACCAAGAAAACAAAAGCAGTTGTGGAAGTACTGATTTGGGGGAATGAAATTTTCTGTGTGATAAGATGGTTTAGGCATCTTAATTCACACTTAATACTATTAAGCTTGGTATTAGTCCACAAGGCAGATGTATCAGCCCCCACGCCCACCACTCACTGCTCTCCTGCCAAAACTGATGTCGACTGGCTGTATTAATAGCAGCAGATGTTGGGAGTGAGGAGGCGCTGTCCTTTCTTTGCCCTGTTGTGTCAGGGGCCCCTGGAGCCCGGGCTTGATTACTGCCCACTCCCCACCTATTCAGGCCACTGAGAAAATGGTGCATGGCCTCTGAAGAACTAGAATGGGAGGGAAAAGCAAAACTGGGTTTAACATCTGTCCAGACTTGCCTGAAACTGAGGGGTTTCCTGGGACAGGGAACTCGTGGTGTTAAAGCCAGGACAGACCTAGGTAAAGCAAGATGGTTGTCACCCTACCGTATTATGGCCTAGGAGGAACTGGCCAGGGAACTGGGGATATTCTCCTTGAAAAGAAAACATCCAGCCTCTTTGCTTTGATCAAATTCTCAAGAGTCCTCAAGGAGCAGAGGGAGTAGTCTATTCTATGTGCCCCTAGAGGTCAGAATGAGAGCCAGAGCAGGTAGCTCCAGTTTGAACCTCTACCTGGAAGGGCCCACTTACTGAGTGCTTATTATCCTCCTGGCCTGGTTTCTGGGGATGCCAAGAAGAGTGGCAACAGCCTCTGCCTGGAGAAGTTCCCCAGGTGGTTGGTGAATAGGCAAGAGAGTAACTGCAGTACTTGTGTTGTGACAGAGGGGGTGCAGAGGGGGCAAGAAGGGGCACTGACCTGAAAGAGTCTTGTGGACTGCAAGGGCGATGTGTGCAGAGTCCAGGCACCTGGAGAGCTGCTTCCTTCCTCTGGACAAGTCCAGGCCTTGGGGTGCAAGCTGGGGAGTGAGAAACAGTGAGGTTGGAGAGGGCTGCAGGACCCAGCCAGCGAAAGGCAAACCAGGGTTGCAGGGAGAGGACACGACGGGGTGGGGTGTGGGGACGGTCAGGGGAGGCAGGCGAGTGCTATCGACAGATGTGCGCCACCTCAAGTTACATCCTCTGCCCAACTTCCCACCACTCCTTTCATCTTTAAAAGCATGTACCCCCTGGACACAGGCTGTGGAAGAAAATCAAGTCAAAGAATCCCCCCACTTTCCTGATTTTCCAAGGGAACCAAGAGTTCCCGTTTCTCTGATCATTTCATCTGACTAGAGGTTTGCTGTTGTTCAGTCACTAAGCCGTGCCCACCTCTTTACGACCCCATGAACTTCAGCACACAAGGCTTCCCTGTCCTTCATTATCTCCTGGAGTTTGCTCAAACTCATGTCCATTGAGTCAGTGATGCCATCCTATAGTCCATGTGGTCGCAAAGAATCGGACGTGACTGAGTGATCAGCACCTCCACTGTCACTGACCAGAGGTTTGGGGGTTATCTTACTGGCATCACTGGGCAGTGGACAGTGTTCTTATGTGAGACTCTTGAGCTGTGGATTTTGTTAATCTGCTCTTTGCCACTGATTTGCTGTGTGAAGCTGAGCAGATCACTAGCCCTCCCTGCATCCCATTTTCCCATCTGTGGAATGAAGGGTTTGGACAAAGGACCCCCATCCTCCAGGCCTCATTTAAAGGACCTGTTGAGTTTAGGTCTAACTCATGTTTATCAAGTACACAGCCATCCCTAGGATTTTGTCAACTCCCTGTGGGCACAGGCCATTCACCACAGGTCCACCAACCCTCCAATTCTTCCAGAAAGACCTGGAACCAGCACCTCAACTCTCACTTCCCAAGCAGCAAAAGCTGCATGCCCGGCGGGACACGCTGCCTGTCTGGGGTTTCTTATCCATCAATATTTTCCTCAAGATGATAAATGTCCTGCCAATAAGAGGAGGCAGCTGCCAACCCTGTCTGAGACAGGGCCTGTAGCTGAAGTCGCAGCCGTGCCTGGCGTGCTGATGTGTCTGGAGAGGCAGGAGGTGGGAGTTGTGGCTGGGAAGATGAAAGACAGAACTTAGAGAGAGGAGGAGGTTAGGACCACTGCTCTCAGTCTATGCAGATTTTGCCATGAGTCAGTGGAGATGAGAGAGGAGACAGAGTATGCTGGGATTTTAGTTCAAAGCAAAATATTTTTACAGCATTTACAGAGCTCCTACAGGATGCTAAGCTCTGATTAGACCATCAGGAAGTGAACAACCCTTATCTGTGTATAAAGTGCATTCAGAACCATCATCTTGCTTGATTCCACCAACAATTCAGAGAGATGAGTATTATTATATTTATAAACAAGAGGGGAGCATGCTGTCCTTGAGTGCTTATTCTAAGCCATGACCAGTCCCCGGCTCTAAAAGTACAGAAACAGATGGAAGAAGCCTGCTCGGGTAACACAGTCTATAGGAGATGGGGCAGTCCACTCCCAGAAGCTTGAATTTGTTTCTTCTGATATCAAACTTAAATCTGAGTGCCCCACTAGAGTACAGTTTCTCTGATGAAATCAGCCATGTGATCAAGGAGCTAATTACAGCTGAGTTGTAACTAAGAGACGCCTTTGTTCCATAAGAGGATGAAGAGAGCCTGGCCTTTGGAGCCAGGTTCACCTGGGTATAGATCTTGGCTCTGTTACTTACTAGTTGTGTGACCTTGGGCAAGAGACCTGCTCTCTCTCAGACTGACTTTGCCTGTCTATAACAGTGATGGTTATGCTACTTACCTCATAGGCTTGTTTCAAGCAGATAGAAACAAAAAATTCTCAGGTGCCTCATATAGTAGATTACCTGGAACATGGTATGCACTCGATAAATGTTATTATTACTGTTTCTAATCAAGTACTGAATTACATGAATTCTAAGTAACGAGCATCTGGGCTATAAGGAAGAAGTGACATCAGTGCAGGCTGGACATTTCATGGAAACTCCCATGAAGGTTCTTAAGATTCTAAAAAGGTTCCTAAGATTCTTAAACAGCAGTCCTCCTAAAAGTGCGTCTGAAGTTCTCACATATCCCAACAGAGTCAGACTTCATCATCTGGACTCATGTGCACAGTTAAGAACTTTTCATCAGGACAAAGTCATTACTGATGAGGCTTAGTCTGTGGTCAGGATGTGGGACTGAGAGCAAGACTCAGGGTGTGACAAGGTGAGGTATTTGGAGAACATATGTCAGCATGGACTCCCCTGGTGGCTCAGGTGGTAAAAAGCCTGTCTACAGTGTGGGAGACCTGGGTTCAATCCCTGGGTTGGGAAGATCCCCTGGAGAAGGAAATGGAAACCCACTCCAGTATTATTGCCTGGACAGTTCCATGGATGGAGGGCCCTGGTGGGCTATGGTCCTCAAAGAGTCAGACGTGATTAAGCAACTAACACACAGCCCTATGTAAGCACTCCTTAATCCTGATGTTGAGGAAACAGTAACATGTTTGGGTTCTTCTCATGGAAAGTAAAGACTGGAAAGTGCCATTATTTTTTTTTTTTTTTCCTTTTTTTATGTGATCACAGACAAGGGATGCTCCATCTCGGTGCCTCGGTCTTCCTGCTGTTGCCCGCCTTGTGCATGGTTGTGCAATCAGATGGCGGAGGGTAGAAGAAATGGTTCTGAAATCTAGTCTGCCCTGTACTCAAGAAAGGGATGGCTTTTGGTGAAGGGGAAGAGAGGGAGCATAGGGAGAAGCTGGAGGCACCCTGCCCTTCAGGACAGAAATCTGCCATCAGTTAGGGGCAGGGCAGGGCAGGGCTAGAGGAGACACTAGGCTGGCACAGAGGCCCCTAGGGGACCCAAACCAGCTCAGTGCCCATCCTGTGTCTGCATGGATGCACAGAGTAACCTGGCTCCACCAAGAGGTCCTGGTAGTAACCCCCTGACCTGAACCGGAGGCTGGCCTCTCCCTTCCCTCCCTCATCTCTGTCTCTCTCTGCCTGGCTGGCAGGGACCACAGGCTGAGGCTCATTGCTGTTGTCTGAGGCTGAAGTGCCCTCTCCTGGCCCCCAGGGTGCATGGCTGCCTTGGAAAGTCTGTCTTCATCCTGCAGAGGTTGGGAGGCTGCCAAGTCCTTTGTCTGAGCCAGGATCTGAGCTCTGGGGGCCTGAGCCACCTTTGGGGGGCAGAGAAGGGAGGGGCAGTCCACTCACCTCTCCCAGGTTTCCCTCCCGTGTGGTCATCCACCCTCCTGCCTGTTTCTTCCCACCTCCCCACCTCCGATCCCCCACTTCTCTTCTTGTCTGTAGGTCTGCAGGACTCTGTCCCTTGTACACATACACACTCACTCACACATGTATCTATCGTGCCCGTGGGTCTAGCGTGCCCTCGCTCAACCCCACCTGCTGTCTTCTCCTTCCCCCAGCCTCCCATCTCCCTTCCCCTCTCCTCCACTCATCCTTTCTCTCTCCTTCTTTTTCCTTAGCTCCTTTCCTCTCTTGAGTGGAAATGTTTTGCACCAAAATCTGCACTGGACTCTAGTGTCCTCCGTTTGCACTATCCTGTGCAGGTGTGCAGAACCCGACACTTAACTGCCCTGGTGATGAAGATTAAAGGAGCTGGTGCTGCCTGGGGCAGGAGGGAACTACGGGCAGCCTCAGCACTCCCTGCCCTTCCCACCTCCAGCCCCATGTGTCTGTTCTTCCTCTCTCCTCTCATCCCCCACTGGCCCTCCCTCCCTCTTCCTCTTTCCCCTCTCCTCACAGCTCAGTACAGATTCACATTCACATGCCATTGATTGAGCTCTTTGCCAAAGTGGGAACTTGACCTTCACCTTGAAGGAAATGTCTTTCAAGGATCACCATCTGCCTTTTCCCCAAATGAGAAGAGCAGATTTTCTGATGAAGTGTGCGATCTGGGCCTGTGGGACAAGCAGAGGGTGTAAGGCTGTCAGGAGAGTCCCTCTTCCCAGAGTGTCCTGGGTTGTGAGGAGGAGTCATCTCCTGAGGCCCCACATGACACCCTGGTGTGTATGTCCGTGGGCCACTTATTCTAATGAGACTGCTCATTTATTTACCATGTGTGCTAATTCCAACAAAAGCCCAGGCCATGCTAAAGCCACACGGAGCATTTCCCAGCACTGAACTCTACAGGAAAGCTCTCACCCCAAGACCCACGTTGGGAGAACTGGCCTGTGGCCTCTTAAGCCTTCCTTCGGCAGATGCCAGCACCGGTGTCAGGAGGTTGCCGCTCACGGCATCCCCTGGGGAGACCTGAGGGCAGTCACAGGTTGCAGCTATTTGAGGGCTAGCTGACTGCTGCACCAACACAGGCTGTGCTTCCGCACCTCCCTCGGGGAAAGTCTCGTCTCACAACCCAGCTATGCAGATACCAGGACAGCCAACTGGTCCAGGCTTGGGCAAGGGCCAGGACTGGATGAATTTGAGCCACTGTGGTTCAGTGGTTAGGAGCCCAGGGTTCTGCAATCATACCAATCTGGTTTTAAACCTTAGCCCTGCCATTTCTGAGCCCTGCACAACTTTGGGCAAGTTGCTTCAGCTCTCTGGACCCCAGACTCTTTATCCACCAAATAGAGAAAATGATACAAACTTCCCAGGGTTTTTGTGAGGTTAAATGAGAATGTAAGTACTTAATACCCTGACTGACTCCCAGTAAGGAATGGTAGCTATTATTACACATTACGATTCTATGTGATCACTTCATGGGGATTGGCTGAGTAGGTGGTCAGGAGGCCAGCTGGTTGAGGACCAGACTTCTTGCCTGGATGGAGAACCATCTGCATCCCCACAGAGATGTGCAGCCAGACAACTAGGTATAAAGCAAAGAGGAGTCCTCTTTTGAGTTCTCCCCAAGAAAACTGCGGCTGTGGTCCGCCCTACTTACGTGCATTAAGGGCAGACTGAGAAATCCCAAGTTCACTTCCGTTTGGCTAAGCATTTTAGTAATATTTGCAAGTGGCCTTCTCTGGGATTCTGGAAATGCACAGCATTTAAAAGACTCTGAAGATAATCTGAGTCATGGAAAGTTGGGAAGCTTTTGAGAGACAAAAAATATTTACTGATTGCCAGCCACTTGCCAGGCACTATGCTAAGGGCCTTGTTAGCATATTCAATTCCCACAGCAGCCTTATGAAAGAGGCACTATTTCTGTCTTGCACATGAGAACAATATTGACTCAAGATATGGGCGTACCTGAGGTCACGCAGCTCATAAAGGCAGGTTCTGAACCCAGAACCCTGTGACTGCCCAGCACCTGCTCTGCTCCTGTGCTTACAACAAGACTAGGTGAGATTTCTTTGCCTCATCCCATTCTCCCCAGAGCTCTGGGCCCCCACTTCTCCTTGTAGAGGCAGAGGACCACCAAGCCTTGGCAGAGCAGACCCCTCTCTCCTAATAATGCTGATTCATGCCATTCCTCTTCTCTGGTTTTCTTCTGAGCAACTGAGAGTTTTCCCTTGGCTTAAACTCCTCCATCCCTCACCAGAAGGTGACTGTGGAGGAAAGTTACTGGGCTCTGCTGAAAGTCATTTTTAGATTCTGGAGCAGGACAAACAGGAACAATGACTTCACATGTGCATGACTAATTCAAAGCACTTTAATCTTGAAAATGTCAAACTTTATGGTCAGTGGCTGTTCCTCAGTGAGCAGTGGCACTGTGGAAACTAAAATAGCAGGATGGCAGGGCGCGGAGACTGGGTGCCTTTGTAAGGGCAAACAATCGCCAAAGGTGATGATGGCTGGAGCCTCGGGACAGCTTTGAAGCACAGACTGAAAATACAACGTCATCAAGCGACTGGCCATCTAAGAGTAAGATGTTCCAGGCAAACGGCACACGTTAGTGGGGATCTTTACTGCAACCCTGAAAGATAGGCGTTATGGTCCCTGTTTGGAGCAAGAGGTGGGGGAGGAGACTGATGCTCAGGGCAATTAGGAGATCTGCCCAAGGTCATGCATTTGGCAGGTGCCTCTGCAGACTCTTAGGCTCAAAACTGTCAGTTTCAAAAGTCTGCTCTATTGCTGCCGCATCAGTTGCCTTTTGCCTTCATGGATTTAAAGCAACATGAACTCATCCACGTTGGATCCACCAATGATCTGAGATAAATTCGGAACAAGTAATTAACATCTTACTTCATATAACCTTTGATCTGTGATGAGAAACAAGACCTTAGGAAAAGTTCACTGGATTCTGGCTTCTTGGAAGTCAGGAGCCAAGCTGGAAACTAGACTACCAGAAAATTACTATGTGACTGAGAGAGTTTGTTTTCCCTCTCTGGGCTTTCATTTTCTTATTTATAAAAGTATTAGAGGGATTCATGCAAAATCAAATATTTACCAAGCACCCACTTTATACCAGGTCCTGTGCCTGGCATTGAATATTAAAGAGGAGTAAGACATTGCTTATTCCTTCACGGGAGCAGTTGAACCCAGAAGTCTCTAATGTCCTTCCCTATTTGGGCATTCTGTAAACTCAAATTCAGTCATAAGGTCAAGGGACTTTGACCCTGTACAGTGTGTCTTAGACCTACTGGGACCTAGACCCAGGATTTGGAGCCATACCCCAGTGGGTCCAGGGTCAACACACATACATAGAGACCCCTGCGTCCAGTAGACAGGGAAGTGAGTGCATAGAAAACAAAAGGGCCCAGGAACTGACCATTACTTTGTTCAAGTATTTACTAATTTATTTTTGGAAGTGTTTCTGAGCACTGCTTCTATGTCAGGCCTCATACTGTGTTCCTGGAGACACAGAAATAGGTCAGAGGAGGTCCCTATATTCCAGGATGCTATGTACAATCTGATGGATTAGTTGATGTGCAGACACTATAAATAATGGACATTCTGGGGTCAGGCCTAAGACCCAACACCACATATGTTCAGGAGCTGGGAATGTCTGGAGCTTCAAGTGCCAGGAGGGACTATGGGCAGAGCACTCTCCCTTGCCCCACTGATGTTGGGTGTATCTGGGTGACCAGCTTTGGTGAATGGGAGGCTAATAGAAATGACCAAGGTGGAGGTCTCCAGTGTGAAGCTTGGCTTGGCATTGGCCATTCTAGTGATCAACCAGGAAAAGAGATGCCACAGGGAGACACTTCTACCTCAGTCTGGCCCCAGAATGAACACTGCAGACCCACCTGCAGCTGAGCCAGCCTGGAGCCCTGCCTTCTGGCTGAGTTTATCCTACATCAGTCAAGCTAGCCATGTGTAGACTTGGGAGAGAGAAAATGGGGGAAAACTGGATGTTGTTTAAAAGAAAAAAGATACAGCTATTGGAGACAGGAATGAGAAGAGGGGTGAGGCCCTTGTTTTATGTGTTCCCCTGAGAAATACAGATACTAGCCATTCTGAATGAGGGGTGATGGCATTATCAGGTTTGCAGGATTCTTGACCCATAGAGAGAGACAGCAACCATAAGACCCCATTGGGGCTGGAAGCCAATAGTCTTCCCGGCTGAGCTTTCCATCAGGTCAGCCTGGGAGTACCACAGCATCTTCTGTGCTCCCAGCTGTTGAGCAAAGTAGACCATGGAGATTCCCACCAGGGTACTGATACCACCACCCACGCACAGCCTTATACCTTATACTGATACCACCACCTGCGCACAGCCTGCTCCACAGTCCTGGAGCAGCCCAGGACTGCTCTGGAGCCAGTAACCGCCAGCAAAAGGCAGTCCCACCTTTCTTCCTTCAATGTGCAAACAAATATCATCATTCACTCTGTGTGTCACAGCATGAAAGAGTGGGAAGCACTGACTTAGCATGGGGGTCCAGGCCCTCCCTGCCCTGCCAAGGACGTGCTGTCTGCTCTGATCTGTTCCCCACCCCACAAGGTCTGTCTCCTTCAGGCCCCAGACGTGTCTCTCTTCTCTTGGATGGCGGGCAGAGAGCAGACATCCAGTGTTGCACCTTTGCATCCATAACACACTGTCTGAGGATTTTTTTTATTACCCTGTCGAGACAAAGAGCAATGGGCTGCATTTCAATTCAAGACCCAACAGACTGCAGTGCTGAGTCTGAATCCTTCATGGCAGCCTCTGCTCTAGCTCTGCCAGCTGCCCCCAGGTTGTCTATACTGGGTGTTTCCGTTGCCCTCCATCCCCACCTTCTCTGTCTTCCATCCAGTGCTGGGCATCAGGTGTACTTAGATGCCAGAAGAAAAGACGGAGATGGTCAGGTGTGGGTCCAGACTGCCTTAGAGCTCAGGAATGTCTGAGAGTAAAGAGGGCTGGAGCAAGTGGGGACATCTTCCTGGAGGTGATGGGCCTTGATAACAAGATTTAGCAAGGTGCTGTAGCTCACAATTTACAAGGCTCTCACATACAGACAGGGTCTCAATGAATCATCACAACAACCCTGTGAAGGAAGAACAATTATTCTCATTTTCCAGCTTAGATAACAAAGGCTCAGCCAGGTAAAATAACTTGACGAAGTGCATTGCCAGTAAGTGAGTGTACAAGTCAGTCAAGGTTCTCTGGGGAAACAGAACCAATAGGATGTGTGTCTATATAGAAAGAAATTTATTTTAAGGAAATGGCTCATGTGATTATGGAGGCTGGCAAGTCCAAAATCTGAAGAGTGGGCCAGCAGGCTGGAAACCCTGGGAAAAGCCAATGTTGCAGTTCAGGTCTGAAGGCTGTCCACTACAGAATTCATTCTTTCTCATGGGATCCGTCAACTGATCTTATGAGGCCCACTAACATTAGGGAGAGTAATCTGCTTTACTCAAGGTTCACCTATTTAAGTGATAATCTAATTCAAATTGTCTTCACACGAACACCCAGAATGATGTTTGAACACTTATCTGGGCATTGTGTCCCAGACAAGTTGATATATAAAATTAACCATCACTGTGGTAGGACTTGGGTCTAACCCCAGGTCTGTTGGCTTCAGATTCTGAACTTGGCTACATCAGATCATCCAAACGGATCTGTTCTGAACTGCAAAGCAGAATTTGAAAGAGTAGTGTTTAGTTCACCTTAAAAAATATTGAGGGTCTTCATTGTGTCTAGTTCTATTGATGCTAAGATTCAAAACGAAATAGCGTCTGCCTCCAGCCGTCCAATGGAGGAATTTACAATCTAGCAGTGAAACAGTGAAGGCGTTCTGGAGAGTAGATTATCCTGAGTAAAGGCTGAGAACTAAGTAAAGGTAGAACTAAGCATGTTAAGACATTGGCCTATCTTGACTGGGGAGTTCATTCAAAGGAGGCTTAGGAACTGAAGTTGGAAAAGTCCTTTGGGACCAGATCAAAGAAAGCCTTGGATGCTCTAGTACTAATATGAGGTTTTAGCTTATAGGCAACAGGGAGCCAGAGAAGGTTCTTGAGTAACAGAGTTGCATGAAGAAATCAGTGATTTAACAGGAGGAGTGGGTAGTGTATATAGGAGGAGATAGAGAAGGGGAGTCAGGTCATTTTACCCTAGACCAGTGAGAATGTCCTCTTGGTATGATTTGGGGAGCATTGTAAAATCCATGCTTCATTCTCCAATCAAGAAAGAAAATGTCCAGCAAGGACCAAGGATTTCTGCCACCAACTGACTTATCAGTGAAGTTTCAGAATTAGGGAAAGGACTTGGCTAGGTGTCAGGCACTGCCTTAGGAATTTTCCGTAATCTCAAAACAGCCACGTGAAGAAGACAGGGCAGAGATTATTGCTCTCCTGTGGCTGATGAGGACACTGAAGGTCAGAAAGATGAAGTAACCTTCCCAAAGTCACAGCGGATAGATGTGGGCATCAGAGTCTGGACCAGCACTATCTGATCCACAGCTTGTACTCTTAACCCCTCACTAATCAGCGACAGAGGCTGGGACTGTGAGGGTCGCTGGTGCTTGAGTGCTGTAGAGAGAAGAGAGGAGTGAATGGAGGAACAGAGAGAAAAAGCAAAGAGTTGAGGAAACAGAGACCATTTTTTGACTCTAATGCCTCACCAAGGCCTGACTTGCAAGTGGATGCTGGAAATAGAGACCCAGTCATATCTGCAAAGACAGAGTGTCAGATGAAGGAGATCTCAGAAGAGATGGTGATCCTTTGCTGAAAGAATTAATCCCCAGCTAGAAGATCAGCTCCACGCACAGTCCAGACAGTGTTTCTGGAGGCCCTGGGGAGAAAGGTCATTTCTCACTGGGAGCAAGCCCTCTGCTGCACTCTCCTCACTTCAGCTGTCCAGTCCTCCCAGAGTTAACCCTCTGGTGCTGCAATGAGGCCAGCTCCAGGAAAGGGCAGTGATTTCCTGGTTTGCTCCCATCTGTAACCATTGTCTTACCTGGTGGGAGGCATCATCTGCAGTAATTAGGCTTCATTAAAATGCTGATTAATAACATCTTGCCTGGGCCAGACACATGATGGGATTGGCCTAGTCACTGTAAATGTTAGTGCTCTTTGCAGCTGTTTACACACAGCTAACACCCCTGCAGGGCCCAAAGGGGAGGAGACAGCGGAGGCTGTGGAAATGCCCCCGCCCCAGGGAACCAGGTGCAAGGAGATGGAAATAGAGTCTGAGCATAGAGGACTTTGTAGGCAAGCTGAGCTCTAACTTACAGATGGTGCATCACCAACTGGTGGCCCATCACTGATTCCTTCCTGCAGATGGTAGATTTGGCCAGGAGAATGTTTGGTGCCCAGTGGTTGGTTTAATGTTGAAGTTTGAAGGTCTTGGAGTGTGGCTTTCACTGTCCAATTTGATATGCCCCCTATTGTTTCACACCTGTCATTGCACATATTTATATTATAAGCCCAGGGTCTGAAGACATTTGAGTTTGTGACCCTTGTGTACCTGATGGGTAAGAGGTGAGGCTGTAAAAAGAACAAGCTAATAGGCAGGGGATGTGTATAAACAGAAACATAGACATAGAAAGCCACAGAGAAATTGCTGGGATCAATTAAGGTATTGCAGGGGCCAGACTGTATGAAGAAGAACCCAGAGGTAAAGATGTATGAACTTTACCAGATCGCCCAGGTGACCCCACATCATCTTGTGTAGTTGGAATGTGAGTGTAGGGTAGAGAGTGGGAGATATGGGTCAAGAGAAAGCTGCAGAGAAGATGGCAGGAAACAGAACCCAGAGGAGGGCCTTGAATATCATGTTTAATGGGTTTGGACTTGATCTAGAGAAAGTAAGAATCTATTAAATAGAATAGATTCTATTAAATAGGATCTATTTAATAGAATCTATTAAAAAACGGTTTAAGTTAGATACAGGGTCATATCTGCATCTTAGAAACGTCACTCTGGCAACCATGATGAGAAGGGACTGGGCAGCAGCAAGGAGAGGCCAGTTGCAGTCAACTTGAGACACAACCCTGAGGCCTGAACCAGGGCGGAGGCAAACACAGAAGCCATTTTTGAGGTGGACACCATGCGA
>NW_011494605.1:1635122-1649237 GCF_000754665.1 Bison bison bison | reverse complement strand
CCATTGATTTCCTTCCTTGGGGAAGACAGCGGTGCTCCTGGCTGACTGGAGCCCTGGCTGCTGGGCCCACTGGGTTTACAGGAGAAAGTACACAAATGGAGGAATACTGACCTCACGCCTGACTTTCTGAAGAGAAACCAAGGCACGTGGGAAGACCAACATCCAGTATGAGAAGGGAAGAGAAAACCCTGGTTTTGGTCTCCTCATCTCTCTTCTCTTGGATCTCACCATAGCGGTTGAACTTTGACAAATTTTAATCAGAACTCACAGCTAAGCCTGATTTTACAGATCAGAACACTAGGTTTCCCAATGAACAGCGACCTTCCCAAAGCTACTGGTGGTCGAACATTTTTTTATAATATCTTTTCTATATTTAGGAAATGATGTCTTTTTCTTTGTACCTATATCACTGCTGTCCGTTTATCTGAATGTCACCTTGCACGTTTCCCTCTTTCTCACTTATTCTCTTTTTGTTTCGACAGTTTCTTTGTGTGTTACTTCTCTCTGCAGCTCTCACTCTCTATGTTTCTCTATTGTTCTCATTCTCTCTCTCTTTCAATCCCTTCTCCCTCCATCCCTCTCTTACCCTATTCTGTCTCTTACTCTCTATCCCCAGTTCTGATTAGACAAATGACTTGGGGATGCGGCCAGTCTCTGCCCAGTGGCTAAGCTAATTGATGGCTGCTGTAGAATTGCCTAAACAAGGAACTCTTGTCATTAGCAAGAGATGGGTTGCCTTGGCCTGCAACTAGGAAACCTTTGAAATCCGCATCTAAATTGCCATTCTTTTGACTGCTGCTAGTGATGCTAATTAGCTGTGTTAATTGGATGTTTTGATATTTGAAGAGCAAAGCAATCCAACTCCTTCCTCCAGAAAGCCAAAATTATTAATGAACTTGGCAGCAGCCTTGGCTGTCTTTCCACAGAGGGCACAGCCAAAGATTTCGGTGCAGAGGAAAGGGTTGTTCTGAGGAAGCCTTGCTATCTCCTAGGGAGAGGGCGAGGCTGGGAAGCTGGCCATGGAGCTTCCTAGTGGTGAAATCCCACAGTGGAACAGGACAGCCTCAAATCTGGAGACCAGAGACCAACATAAGGGAGTTGCCTCCGCTCTGTCATTACCTGCCATGAGACAGCCATGCTTGAAGTTTTGCATCTCGATGCCTAGGACAGTGCCTCATGTACAGTTAGCTGCTAGCAGACGTGATTGAGTGAATAACTAACATGAGCACTGATTTGGGAGTCGTCAGATATGAATCTCAGTTCAATCACTTTCTAGCTTGATAATTTAAGCAAAAGTAAATTCACCTCCCTGGGTCTCAGATTTCCCTCCAACCACATATTAGTGAGAGTTCTGATAAATACAATTATCTCTAATTTGCAATATTTTCATCTCAACACAAATGGTAGCCAGTACCTGCTGCCTAACCTACCTCACAATCTGGCCAAGATTATAAAACAATGTGCTTAAAGCTAAGGAAAAGATAGATACAGAATTCTGTGTGTACACAGAGAACAGAGCAACTGAGCAACTAATTCAGCCTCAAGGGATCTGGGAAGACTTCCTTGATAGGATCCATTTTGAGCTGGGGGTACAAGGGTGATTAAACATTCACCAAGAGACAAAGCAAGAGTGGGAAGAAGAGGAAGACATTCCACAAGGGTCAGAGAGCCCAGAGCCGTGCATGAGCCCCTCACTGCTCTAAAATAAGACGCCGTCATGATCTCTTAGAGTATTTTTTAAGGGAGAAAACTGTAATCCTGGGCAGGAACAAGATCTAGGAAGGGAAAGATTTTGAGTGTGGAGGAAAACTGACATCTCACTTGCCATTCAGAGGAATTTTCTCCAGGAAACCAAGACTACAGTCTAGTTAATTGGTTTTTGGGATGTTTTCAAAACCCGTAAGGAAAGGCATAGCTCAGCCAGATTGATCATGACTTCCAAAGACCCAATACAAAGATTAATGTTTGATTACTGCATCTTAAAAGTGTTGCCAGACCAAACTGCGGTCCATTTGCCCACTGCAGAGCAAAGCCAATCTAATAACACTAGGTTGTGGTGAAGGAAAGTACAGTGCTTATTGCAGGCACCAAGCAAGGAGAATATGCAGCAAAAGACCCAAACTCCCCTGACAGGTTTCAGAGAAGGGTATTTAAAGGCAAATTTGGGGGTGAGGGTTGTAGGTTGCATGGTCAGCTCATGGACTTTCAGTGGTCAGCAGTGAGGAAACAAAGTGATGTTTCAGTAATGTCGATCATCAACCTTCTGGTTCCAACCAGACTTTGTGCTTGTGTCCAACATGTAGTCAGCATCCTCCACATGGGTTGGCAGTGTGGGGGGTGTCTTAGTTCCTGCAGAACAACTCAACAATGTGCATTGGATTGTTATATATCCCTTAAGGAGGAACTAGAACTCTTTTATCACCAAACTATTGCTAAAGCTAATATTACTTGTCCTGCTTGACTATTTTACCTTTGTTTCTGCATTACCTCACTTGTGTTATTAGTAACTTCTTGAGTCTGCTCTTTGAAACTCAGGGAAGACCTAGGAGACTAAAATCTTTTTCTAAAGGCAAGAAACGGGGGATATGGAGGGGTTTTTATACCCATAGCAACACTTTCAGTTTCAAAAGTGTTGGTAGAGCTAATCTAATCTAATCTGCCCTTTTGACAGAAGAAGAAAGAAAGAGTGGGGTAGAGAGAGAGAGAAAGGAAAAAAAGAAGCTTTCTTAAGACCACAATATTTTGAATTATTTCCACTTTACAAATGTGATACTCCTGTGCATACTTCTATTTTGGTACTTTTGATTCATATTGAAGGATCATCAGAAGTTAATTAGGTAGAGAATTTTGGAACAGCATCTCTCATACAAAGACATGGGTAATAATGGAGCCTTGGAAATGATTAGCATTAAAGTATGGAGAAGGCAATGGCACCCCACTCCAGTACTGTTGCCTGGAAAATCCCATGGATGGAGGAGCCTGGTAGGCTGCAGTTCATGGGGTTGCTAAAAGTCGGACACGACTGAGCGACTTCACTTTCACTTTCCACTTTCATGCATTGGAGAAGGAAATGGCAACCCACTCCAGTGTTCTTGCCTGGAGAAACCCATGGACGGAGAAGCCTGGTAGGCTGCAGTCCATGGGGTCGCACAGAGTCGGACACGACTGAAACGACTTAGCAGCAGCAGCAAGCATGGCCAGGGCACAGGGTGGGTGTGGGGAAGAGGCTGGACAGGTAGGCAGGCTTCAGATTATAAAAGGTTGTTTTTCCAGATAGAGATTGGAAATTTATCCTGAACGCAATGAGGAGTCTTCTTCAGGTTCTGAAAACAAAGGACTGCACAATATAGGGATATTGCATCATCTCTCTATGATGTTCCTTTGCATAATGTCTGGTAGACTATGAACTCTCAAAGGGGGCTACTCCTGTCTGACTGACCTCTGTATCTGCCAGGAACATAATAGTTGTTCATAATTTCTGGTTGAATAAAATTGAGGTGGATCCAAAATGGGTGAATGACTCATACAACATCACTGAGAAAGATTGAAGGCAGGAGGAGAAGGGGACAACAGATGAGATGGTTGGATGGCCTCACCAACTCAATGGACATGAGTTTGAACAAACTCCAGGAGTTGTGACAGACAGGGAGGCCTGGCATGCTGCAGTCCATGCTGTTGCAAAGAATTGGACACAACTGAGCAATTGAATTGAACAACATCACTGTGAAACCTGGTGGAAAAGATGGGCATTTCCTCAAGTCACAGCTTCTGCAGGTTTATTACTAAATCATACATCCCTGGGTACCAAGTCTCAGCTGATTCATGGTTTTTTGATTTGAATGCATCTGTGTGACATCATCTAAGGGCAGGGCTAATTACCCACACCCCACACCCCCAGATCTTCTTCTAGAACACAGAATCCTTTCCCTCAGAAAGCTCAGGGACATCTGTGACCAACCTCAAGAAGCTCGCTTGCCTTGGATGACCTCCCAAGACACATTGATGTTCCATTCCAGAGGTACTGTCCTGGAAAACCCATTGCCATTATCAAATATTTAAGGATCACCTACCATGGTCTAAGGCCTGGGGAAGAGAAATATAAGTCAGACATGGTGGCTGTGCTCAAGGACTAGTCTGAATTTAAACATCTCAAGACATAGACACAACTGGGTGTCTCTCTGTATCCGTGGTACTCAGCATTTACTCAAGGAGTTGGTTGAATGATTGATTGAAGGAACTTAAGAAGACAGGAAAAAAAGATACCCATATATATCTTATGTCATCCATGTATATCTTACATCATATGATGGAAAGCTATAGGTATTATAAAAGAGGAATGGAGTTCAGAGGAGAAGGGAGTACTTCCAGGAACAAGGTTCTAAAATTTTGTGAAGGACGTGGTGGGGTCTACGCTAAGCCTTTTTTTTTTTTCTTTTTCTTTTACTTATGGCTGTGCTGGGCATGCTAAGCCTTGAAAGATGACCAGGAAGGAGACTAAGATAGAGTGCAAACATGAGCAAAGGCACAGGCTTCATAGATGATTATTTAACAAGTGTCCATTCAGCATTAGCTGTGTACCAGGTACTGTGAGAGCAATGAGGGTACTAAACTGCTCTCCCAGAATTTATAGTCCCAAAAAGGAAAGTGGCAGGCCAATGAGTGTGTGGGTGTCTGTGTGTCTCTGTGTGTATTGGTATAGACTGGGGAAGGACAGGGGCACAGGATTAAGGGGAGGATCCAGAGGTTTGGCTGATCAAGAGCATTCGAAGGATCTAAACTTTCAGATCACATTAGGCCTTTATTCTCCAGCAGCATAAAAGGTGTTTGATGTGGAAGGAAAGGAAACTAGCACTGACTGAGCTCCTGCTACACACCAGTGAAAAGTGCTTTGCGTACAATATTCTTATTTAATCTTCTAAACCACTTTGAAGTAGGTCTGTGTGTCCCCATTTTACAAATGAGGAGGCCAAGTTTAAGCAACTGGTTAGCAGTGGGATCTTTGTGGCTGCAGAGCCCTTGACTTTCTTTTTTATACAGCTCCATGCTGATCAGACAGCATGCTCATTCTGTACCCTCTCCTTGAGCCTTGGTTGATTGGGGGTTGGGAGAAGTGCATGTGTGTGTTTGTGCGTATGTTTGTGTACACAAGTGTGTGCTTGTGCATGCACACATGTGCTTGCTCATATTTTCCTGCAGACAGGTAACAACTGTGGACAAGGGAGACTGATTACTTCCATCTAATTAATGCTCTGTTCATTCTCGCTGCCTCCTTGTTATTAGAATTAATTGCTGCTGATTACTCTGTGTAGAAGAGAAAGGACGGTCATCAGCAATTCTACCTGGAGGATAAAAACATTGTAATGGAAAATAAAACTGGTTCCTGAGGAGTTGGATTAAGAAATTTTCTCTGGTGGAGAAAGATTAGGCATGCTTTGACCAAGATCAATGTTCTATGACCCTATCTGGGTTGGAGGACAACATGCCCCTGTTCTGGTCAGCAGGAAACAGATAAAAGCAAGTGAGGAAATACGTTTATTTGGAAAATTGATTGTGTATAAAAAAGTCTATGTGACTTTGTCTCTTCCGCCTCTGTAAGTTTAGGACGTTTGATGAGGTAAACTCCAAGGTCCTGTAGTAGCAGAACTCCTTTCGTTGCAAGTGACAAAAAACCCAACTCAAACTGACTTAAGTAAAAAGGGGAGTTACTTAGCTTAGAAAATTTTAAGATCTGAAGGAACACTGGTCTTAGGAGTGCCTGGATCAAGAGACTCAAGCAAGGTCATCTTGGTGTCAAGCTGCCACCTGAACACTGGCTCCATTCTCTTACAGGCTCTCTTCCCTTTGGAAGCAAAATGTCATCTCCTGGTGCCTAGCCCACCCTCTCCGCATTAAAGGTGATTCTCTCTCTCACAAGCCCCAAAACTGAGTCTCACTGGGCTTATGCCATGACTGACTGATCACTGTGGCCAGAGGAAGTCAGTGCTCTGCTGGCCAGGAAAGGGGCAACTCTATTCCCCACAGAACTTAATAATGGTCTGCAGAGGAGACAGTATCGTAGACACAGGTAGAGTTGCCAATGTGAGTTGACCATGAAGGAGTGCCAGCAGGTCCAGGAGGGTGTGTGACCGTGGCACTGGCATGGCCAGGAGGTCAAGGGAGGCTTTCTGGAGGAAGTGGCAGTTGAGCTGAGGGCTAAACAATTGGTAGGAGTTACCTGGAGCCAGTGAGGCAGGAGGTCTGCCGTGCATGGAGTGTGAAGTGGCACATGACTGGTCTAAGAAATCCTCTTGCCCGATGGAGAGATGAGAACATGGGATAGAGCATGACTTGTTGTTTTATTGTTACTAAAACAGAGCAGGACTGAATGAGATGTGTAACAGGCATGTTTGATAGCCTGACACTGAGCAGATCCTGCTTAGCATTTGTCAGAGGGAGGGAGGCAGCCAGGCAGACCAACAGGCCAGCTGGCCCAACGGAGGTGTGGGAGAGTGAGAGCAGAAAAGTTCCAGAGAAAATACATTCTCTCACAAAGATTGGATAAATGTGTTGGTCTCATGGGACGTTTAAGCCCAGCTTGTTCCCCATCTTGTGAGTCAGAAACCTTCAGCTTTGCCTGACATGAAACCAAGACATCCCCCCACAGAGCAGTAGATACCAGGAAACGACAGAAACCAGACATTCCAATGGAGCCTCATTTTAGGAATCAGGGAAGTCGCCTAGCACAACTGTGCAGCAAAATTAAATTAGGTCAGAAGAGTGCCAAGAAAGCTACTCTGGGGAGCACAGAGCTCCTGGCTTCTAGGGGTCACATTCAGACAACTTGTCCAGGAGTAACAGGGACACCTCTACCCTGTTCTTCGAGACATGAATCTGGTGAGCTAGCTTTGACACCTTTCCTAGTCCAGCCTCCTCCGCAAGCACCCTACATTCAACCCTCATGTCATATCAGTTTTGCTTTACAAATATTTCTAATTCTATTCTGCAGCATGCAAACTCTTAGTTGAGGCATGTGGGATCTAGTTCCCCAACCAGGGATCAAATCTGGGCCCCTGCATTGAGAGTGTTAGTCACTGGACCACCAGGAAAGCCCCCGAACATAGAATTTTTAAAATACTTTTTTCATCTCTCTGTCCCTCTGTCTCTCTGTCCTTCTTTTTCTCCTTCTTTAATCTTGTCTTTTTTGTTTGTTTGTCTTCTCCCTGCCTCTGTTAATTGGCCTAACATGTGTAAAATGGCTCTGGAAACAAATTTGAACCTGACACACCCTTGTCCTTAAAGAGCTCATGCTTTGTTGGCAATGACAGGCCTATAAATAATGATCATTTTTAAAGCTGCTACATGGCAGCCTTGTGCTGAGTGCTTTGGGTATATAATTTCTAATCAGCACAATTATACTGTGAGGTAGGTCATTTCAGAGATGAGAAAACTGATGCTCAGAGAAGGTAAGTAACTTGCCCAAGCAGCCAAGATTAAAACCAATGCTTTCAGATCCTAAAACCCACATTTAATGGTATCACAGGACACAGTGTCAAGAGACAAGGCTTAGGCCAGTTTGTGGAAAGCCGGGAATGCCAGATTTCAGGGTTTAGGTCTTGTACAGGAATCAGCTTAGGGTTGTAAGTCAGGTAGTGATGAGGTTACAACTGTAAGAATGTCACTCTCAATGAAAATGGGGAGAAACTGAAGGCAAGAAGACCGACTAGGAGGCTGAAGCAATTGTTCAGATAAGAAATAAGGATCTGAATTAAAGGGATAGTGGTGGCAGGTTTACAGTTGACTTTAAGAAGTCAACTAAGCAGCGCATGGTCCAGTGCGAGTATTCCCTGCCCTTGAGAGGTCGCAAACAATGCAGATAAAAAGGATCCTGGACTTAGGCTTACCTGGGTCCAAATCCTACAAATCCACTTGCTGCTTATGTGGGAAGTGCTGGGCAACTTTGAGTGATGCTGAGTGTCACATGGTTGGGTTGAGCGCCCCACACAGAGCCAGGGTTCCACTTCTGACACTGACAGAGTCTTCATCCTCAGCTCTTGCCAATCAGATGAACCCAAGGAGCATGCAAATCCACCCCCCACCCCCAACCCAAATGGTCCAGATACCAAACCCTGGAACCTAGAGATATAAATGTTACCTTATGTAGAAACAGGATCTCTGCAGATGTCATTGTTAAGGATCTTGGGGTGGGAGATGGTCCTGGGTTATCTGGGTGGGCCCTATATGCAATCACATATATCCTTTTAAGAGGAAGGCAGAGGGAGATGTGATCATAGAGACTGGAATGATGTGGTCACAAGCTAAGGAATGCCGGCAGCCACCACCAGGAGAGGCCAGAACCATTTCTCCCCTAGAGCCTCAAGAGGGAGTGTGGCCCATTGAAATGGATTTCAGTCTCCTGGCCTCCAAACTGTGAGACACTGAGTTTCTTTTGTTTTAAGCCCCTAAGTGTGTGGTGCTTTGTTACAGTGGCAATTGGAAACACATATATAGAGCCTCACAGCTATTCCCAACATCCAGCGTTGTTTCGTGACCTGGACACCTCTCCACCGTGTATACCTGTACCCTCTTCTCTGAAGTGAGCCTCTCAGAATATACCCTACCCTTCTGAGCTGCACCTCACTTACCAAAGAGGAGGTCTTCCTTCCCGTCCATCAGTCTTTCCCTTCCTTCTCTCTGTCCTTCTCTGCCTTTCTTTCTCTGTTCCTGCCTCTACTTTTCAGTCTTGCTGCATCTCACTTACCATCTTCACCTCTTATACTTGCTTTTCTCCTTTTGTCTCTTTCTATCTCACCCTTTGCCTTTCTCCCGTTCCCTCCCTCTCTCACCCTCCCTGTCTACAGTTGCATCTCTCTCTCTCTCTGTCTCTCTGATTCACTCTGTTATCTACTTCCTACATTTCTCTCTCTCTCTGCCCCTCTGTCCTTTCTCTCGTTTTCAAGTTTGACTTTCTCTCAGCACCCCTGATGAGCTTTCTCTCCTCACTTATCTTTCTGCTCCACCCTGACCCATTTGTCTCTGTACCTTCCTGCATCTTTGTCTCTTCGTCCCGCCACCCCCACCACCCCGCTGCGTCTCCCTTGTCTTTTCTGCCGGCCTCCTTACCTCAGGAAGTGCCTTAGGAGTTGGCTGTGATTGGAGTGGGCTCTGCAATTACATCTGCAGCCTTCACACTGCACTTGAGAGACAGACTCATCTGTTTAGCCGTGCACCTGTCCGACGCCGTGGGAGGATGGGTGAGGGAGGCAGACACCAAAGATCCTTCATATCACGTTGTTCTTCTGGCTTTACCTAGAGGCTCCTGGACAGTTGCCTCTTAACGTTCCAGCAGTGCTGTCAGCCTTACCAAAGAGGGATCACTTTTCCTTGGCCTGCTCCTCTGCAGAATTAATCAGTCCCCTTAATGACGATCATCTGTTGCTGGCGTGGGTGGGAGTATGACCAGAGAAAGAATTCTAGGTGGGGGCTTCCCAGCAGGGAGCAGGTAGGAGTTCCATTTTCATATTTGGAGGCTGGATGATGGCAAAAAAAGACCTTCATGAGGACAGGGACTGTATCTGTTTTTCTTGTCATTGTAATATAGGTTCTAGAATTGTGTCTGGCACATAGAAGGCATTTAATGAATATCTGGGTAAATGAATGAAGAAGTGAATGAATGAGCTTCAGTCCTCTTTGTGCTAGTATCTCATGAGCCTCAATGGACATGTTCCTTCTGATTTTTCATCTGCAAAATGGGGATAGCAATCAGATCTCCCTGCAGTACACAACTGTGGGGAGAGAAGAAGCAAAATATGTTATCTGTTGCGTGGGGCTGCTCCTTAGCTCCCTGCAGAACAGGGCAGGGAGGCTACAAGTGCTCGCTGGTGGTTCTGGACGTGCTTCAGGGAGAGAGGAGTATGGAGCCAACTTCAGAGATGAGGGTCTGGGAAGGAGCAGGCCAGGAAAGGGAGGTCACAGGTCAGGTGGGAGGATGTGAGAGGCGTCCCCTCTGGCTTTGCCTTGGGAGGTGGGAGGACCTTTAATCAGCCAGGAAACTGCCACATGACAAGAAGGAGATGTTCCTGAATCCTACCAGGGAGAACCCATGCCCAAGGTTGACTGTTATCCCCAGTGGTGGGATTGGGCTGGACTTAGCAGGAGCCCAGTTAGGAAGTGACTGGTCAGAGGTCCTGTTCAGACAAGGAAGGTCACTCATTCCCCATGCTGTCCAGCTCCCCCACCCCCTCCAAGCCCACTGAAGCCCCACTTCACCAAAGAGGCCTTCTCTGCCCACTCTGCTTTCTGCCATGATCTGCCACCTTTCTCCCAGCATCCCCTTGCCCTTTGCTTATCTTCACTTCATGGCACTCACCACTCTCTGGCATCTGGATAACGTACGAATGTACTAGATTCGCAGTTTGTCCCCAGTACCTAGAGTGTAAGTCTGATGAAGACGTGGGTCTTGGTCAATTTTGTTTGCTGTGCCAAGTACCTAAAACTCACTTGGCACAGAGTAGGTAGCTTCTCGATAAATATTTGTTGAGTGAAAGAATGAGGATGGGTTTTTCAAAAGCTTATGGTGTTGAGAATTGCTTGAATATATTTTCTTAACCCTGGGAAGAACTTGAGACAGCATACATGTTACCCACAGCAAAGTTAAGCCTAGAGAAAAGAAATGGCTATGATCCCATGACAAGTTACTGGTTGAAACCAGATTGGTCTCTTGATTCCCATTTAGGGGCTCATTCAATGCTCCAGATCCAAGCCCCTGAGACATGAGGACAAAGGGTCCTTCAGTCATTGCCATTCTCCCAGGGACCTTGGATGCCTTCTGAGAGCCAGGGGTGAGAGGGTGGAGAGTGAGCAGCAGGGGACAGACCACTCAGGCCGTAAGCATTAGGCATGAGTAATCCTAAAGAGCTGATGGTTCAGAAACCACTTCCATTATCTGACCTTTTCGTATTGCTGACTCAGGATCAGGGTTCCCAATGTCTCATAAGCATCTTGAAGTCAGGTTGAACTCCTAACCTCTCCCCTGAGTCTTTTTCTTCCCTCAGTCTTTCACATTCCAGAGCCCAGCATCACCATCTACCCAGCTACCACCCTTCATTCCATCTTCTCTTTCAGGCTCCACGTCCAATCTGTCAGCAGGTCCTGCTAGTTCTTCCCCCAAGGACGTATCTTCCATCTCTACTGTCTTTGTCCTGTTCCAGGGTCCCCTCTTTCCCTTGGTCCATCACGGTAGTCACCTGGCTAAAGTGCTTGCTCCCACTCTTGCTTTCTTATTTTTTAGCAAAACAATGACCTTTTAAAATTATAAATCAGATCATCTCATTTTCCTGCCTAAAATTCTTCATTCACTTAGACTCTTCCCATTCACTTAGAAAATCCAGATTCCTTCAGGTGACCCAGAATAAGGCGCCACAGTATCTAGCCCCTGCCTGCCTCTCCACAGCCCTCTTTCAGCCCCTCTCTCCCACCCACCGTTCCTCCTTCATAGACGCTTACCCACTGCCCACTCTCAGTTTGCAGAAGCCTGCCCACACCTCCTCTCTAAGGCAGCACCCACATTGGCCTCAGTTATAGACTCTGCATTTTCTTCCTAGCACTATTAAAATCACAACTATGTATTTATTTAGGATTTTTTTATTCTTTTGTTACTGTTTCTGCTTATAGATTTAAGAATTGTCATCTTGGTTGGTTGTTTTTTGTTTGTTTTTAAGCAAAGTATATCCCATGCCTTCTAGAGAAGTTGAATATACTAGGTGATCAACAAGCATAGATTGAGTGAACAGATGATGGATACAATGATAGATACACTCTGGTTTTTATTACCAACAGAATAGAAGTTTAAATTCCATAATTTTACCTTCAGAGCCTTCACTAATCTGTCGCCAGCCTACCTCCCCTCTACACTAAGGGCCTGCGGACCCTTCTCTGTCTTAGTTCTGGCACAGAATCATGGACCACAGCCACACTCCCCACTTGTACTGATGCTCATTTATCTCTTCCTCCCCATTTCAGATTTGTCTTTGTCCTTCAAATCTTTGTTATAATCCACTTCCTTGAAGACTTGCACAATTCCTCCACTTGGAATTAAATCTGCCATATGCCTGCAGAATTTGTGTTTGAATTTATGACCACACTCATGAAAGGAGAAAACATGCATGGTGTTAAAAAGACACTCAGGTTCATATGCCACTTCTATCACTTTCTAGCCACGAGACTCTGGGTCAATTATGCAGACTCTCCTTTCTTCAGTTTCCTGTAAAATATGTGTCAAATTATGCTTTGGCCTCACAGGGATGTGATGAGGACTGTCAATAGTAAATAACCACACTGCACGGTGCGCAGGGTGTGCCGGGAAAAAGTGGTAGTTGCTTTTGTGAAGGTGACAATGCAACAGCCTGTTCATTAATGCAGCTATTTGGGATATGTTAGTATCGTCTTCTTGCTGTTGCTCAGTCACTAAGCCATGTCCGACTCTTTGCCCCCCCATGAACTGCAGCATGCCAGGCTTCCCTGTCCTTCACTATCTCCTGGAGTTTGTTCAGACTCATGTCCACTGAATCAGTGATATCATCCAGCCATCTCATCCTCTTCCACCCACTTCTCCTCTTGCCCTCAATCTTTCCCAGCATCATAGTCTTTGCCTCTTCTGCTACTGCTAAGTCACTTCAGTCGTGTCCGACTCTGTGCGACCCCATAGACGGCAGCCCACCAGGCTCCCCCGTCCCTGGGATTCTCCAGGCAACAACACTGGAGTGGGTTGCCATTTCCTTCTCCAATGCAGGAAAATGAAAAGTGAAAGTGAAGTCGCTCAGTCGTGTCCAACTCTTCGAGACCCCATGGACTACAGCCTACCAGGCTCCTCCGTCCATGAGATTTTCCAGGCAAGAGTACTGGAGTGGGGTGCCATTGCCTTCTCCTAGACTGCATCTAATTCCTCTTTATCTAACCTAGTCTCAGCCCTTTTTCATGGCAGTACATACCTGGGAAGAACCCCCAAATTAGAATGAATGAATAAACAAATGAATGTGAATAAGCCAACCCTCATTATTTGTTAAAGGGTCCCACCGTGTACTGGAGCTATTGACACCCACCCTTTAAAGTCACCTAGTCAGTCTGATTTTCGGACAAGTCCAGCCAACTCCTGTTTCTCTGACTCCAGGGTCCTGATCCCCCCTGCTGTCTGCTCCTGCCCTTGGCTAGAAACCCATCAGGAGTGATAGAAGAATCTGAGGAGCATGACATTTTGAACTTATAGGCCATTCTGAGGCTTTTGTTGGCAGTGAAGAGTTGGGAGTTTTCACCCCAATTTTTTTTCTCTCTTAATTCTGCAATAGATTGGAGAAGGTTCCAGCCAAGAGAGTTATTGCTTTCTCCTTGCCTGGATCTTAAATCTTTGTTCAAAGACAGCCTGTTTTAATTGAAAATGTTCAATCAATCTCTTCCCTCCTCCCACCCACGTCCCATTTCTTGGCTCCAGCAGGGCCAGTGCAGTAAATAACTGGAGCGAGGCTCTCAGGGCTTAGGGAATATGTAATATTGTTGGAAAGAAAAAGGGTTGTCTCAGACAATTCCCACCTTTAAAACACTGTCTTTTAAACAGAGCTTGTCTGAAATGATCAGCAGCTCACAGTGGGGCATTTGACTGCAACAGCCCAACTCCTCTGTCTTGTAGAGCTCAGGAGAATTGACCTACAGGGAGATCTCCTAGGGTTGCTCCGGGGCTGAGTGAGTCTGGCTGTCACTGCAGGTCTGGAGGAAGGGTTCAGGCTTCCCTCTGGCCGCATTCATGCACTTACTTAGTCACTTAGTCAGCATCCATGGGCTGGTTGCTTATCTCACCACCACAACCCTGCAAGGCAGGCATTGTTATTCATGTTTTACAGGTGAGAAAAGAAGGTTCAGGGAGATGGGAGAACTTCTGCAAGGTCACACGGTGTTCTTGCTCCCTTCTGCTACATAACGAATTTCCCCAAAGTTAATGTTTAAAACCATAGTTATTCTCTCTTGTTTTCTGTGGGTAAGAAATTTAGGAAGGGTTAGGCTGAGTGGGTCTGGCTTGGCATCTTTGATGCAGTAGCCATGAGATACTGACTGGAGCTGGAGCGGGAGAGTGCTGGAGGGGCTGTGGGC
>NW_011494605.1:1629292-1634761 GCF_000754665.1 Bison bison bison | reverse complement strand
CCAGTGGAAGGAATGTCAAGATCACACCACAGGATGGCAGGTGAGATGGGAGGCATTGTGCAGACATCTTTGGGAAGTGCCATCTGCCACACACAGCATGTGGCCAAGCCAGGATTCGAATTAGATGCAAATTCAAATTTGGAATTTTCGATTCCAAAACTTCTGCTACAGCCTTTCAGCCTGGTCCACGGGGACCTCTCCCTTCCTCTGCGCTCCTGTAGCTCTTACTGTCGATGCACATAGTGGTGATTCAGTTTCCTCAAGCCAACTAGAGCCTGACTGAACTGCTGCAGGCCCTGGCAGTGAGACTGCCTCTGGGGTCTGCTGGTCAGAAAGCCTATGCCCAACACCAGGGCTTTTCAAGTTGTGGACTTTTTAACGAAGGGGACAGAGAAGAGCGGTCACAAGCAGAGGAAGAAAGCAGGTGGCAGCCGCAGATCTCACTGTTGTAAACAACTCATCTGGTGTTTTCCCTTCTCCCACCAGGCACTGGCCTGGGAGCCTCAGCCCTTGACAGAAAAGGTGCCTTCCAGCTGGGCAACAGCCCAGAGTGGAGGGAAGTTCATGGCTCTGGAATCAGAAAGTCCCAGATTGGAGTCTCAAGTCTACCATTGGCAGTTTTTTAGCTTTGGACAGGTTTCTTAACTTCCAAAAGCAAAAGGGAAGTAGGAATGCCTTCCTCCCTGGGTTGTTTAAAATGACGTGCTAGTAAAGGGTCAGTGCAGTACCAGGCACATAGCAAGTGCTCCATAAAGGCTGGTGTTCATGGTGTTCATGTCCAGGGCTGTGTCCGAACCCAGCCTGGAGACACCCTGAAGTGAGGGGTGAGAATTTGCTTGACTGTCTCACATATGCTGGCCCGCGCCATGACCCCGGATGGAGTAGTGGCCGAGATGGTCCCAGTGAAGTGACGACTAAATGGAGGTGTCTGGAGGCTGAGAAGGTGTGTTGGCCCTGTCAGGCCTGTGGGCAAAGGGGAGAGTGGTCTGGGAAGATGGAGTGGAATGGACAAAGGCCTGGAGGTGAAAGAAGCTCAGTATCACTGGAATGTAAAGGCTGAGGGGTGGAAGGCAGGAGGCAGCAAGCATAAAACTGAGACCCAATTACAAAGGACCCAGTAAATCAAGTTCCAAATTTGAATTTTAAAAGCAACTGGGTGCCACTGAAGGGTTTCTCTCAGTTGGATGACGTGGGCAGATCTCTGCTTTAGAACAGCCACCCTTTCACCCCACCCCACCGGCAACTTTATAGAAAATGGAGCAGAAGCAGGCAGCCTCATGGCTGGGAGGCCATTAGGACAGGATGACAGCGATTCAAGGAAAAGATGATGCTGGCCTTTTCTAGGAAGACAGCAGGGGATGACTAAATGGAGGTGTCTGGAGGCTGAGAAGGTGTGTTGGCCCTATAAGGCCTGGACCAACTGGCTGGACCAGGCCAGGTGGTCCAGGCTGGACCAACTGAAGACAAAGAAGTTCCCCTGGGTAAGAGTTGGTGATGGTCTGGATGTTCAGAGCTGGGGGACATGAGATAAAAGATAAGTGCTTTGTATGAAGTCAGTTCAGAAGCCACAGGAGCAGAGGGAAAGAGCACCAGTCAGAGACCTGAGAGAAGAGCATTGTGCCTTACTAAAGAGACATTACCTAATTGGAAAGCCGATGGTTACAAATTAGCTGTAGAAAAGTGAGGCAGAGGAAATAGCTCATGTGAAGGTTCAGAGATACGAACTATAGTGCACAGAGCCTATGTTCCATGTTGTTGAATAGATGACTGTTGTGCTAATTTATACTAAAGTGTTACTGGTCAATATGGAACTGACCCTTTCCCCTTCCCTGGGGAGTTTGTATTTAACAGGATACAAGTGCTTACCCTAAGGATTAATTACTGGTAGACTTCAAGGCGGACCAGGGATACTATTTAGGGTGAGAAAGTTTTATCATTGCCCACAAGGTTACCAAGGTAGATGCCTAGTCCCTGAAGGTCAAGCAGGCCCTGGTCTCTATATAACAAAAGGTCTCTTGCCCTTGGGTCTTGCTTATCTGCCTCCCCCTGAGCCACCTGATTTGCAGACCATGGAAGCCCAGTGATTCCCAAAAGGATGCAGTAGGTTCTAAAATCTCTGAACACAGGCTTCAGAGTAAGACTCCTCCCAGGCTTTATGACCTTGAGCACATTATTGAACTTCTCTGCATCTCAATTTTCTCACCTGGAAAAGAAGGAAAATAATAGTATCTGATATTTAAGGATTTGTGAAAATCAAAAAGACAGTACCTGCAGCACATAGAAGAGTGAGGGCTGACACTGTTTTGTTACTGTTGTCATTTTTCTTACTAGTCCAGAGTTGCTCCTTAACACCCCCCACCCCTTCCAGATATGAAGCTGGGGCGGAATGTGGCGAGAACATTTTTGGATTATTACCGGCTGAACCCCATGGTCGAGAAAGTGGCGATCCCCATGCCGAGGCTGCGGTAAGTGCTGAGCAGAGCTTGTGTCCTACTTAACTGGCTTGTTGTTCAGGGGCAGCTTCCTTTAGCCTCTGTCTGGCCCTGGGTAGCATGGGAAAGATGATCCCAGCCCTGCCACCGAGACTGCAGGGTCCGAAGAGCTTCACAGCACAGTTTCCTGTGGGTATCATTATGGGGTGAGACAGTGAAGTGGTGGTCACATTTCTGGATCTAACATGGGAACCCACAGGACTGGGAGTTGCTGGGAGGCTGAGTCCAGCCACTGTTCCAAGCTGGTCTGGGTATATCCATGTGCTACTCCATCTGACAGCTCAACCTCTAGGATTCCTGTGTCACTGGGGCTCATAAGACCTCTGATTCTTCAATTTCTTCATCTGTAAAGTGGGGACAGTGATTCTCACTTATAAGACTATTAAGAGATGTTAGAGAACCCTGCACAGTGCCAGGCACGTATGTACCCTGTACATATGATAGTCCCCTGCTGTCAAGATGCAAAGGCTCAGTGCTTAGAGGACACACTCCCGAGAAGCTTCCCCTCAGGTCCTCTGCTGTGGTCAGCTTTTTGGGCTAGTGAAGAGAGAAGGTCAGGTGATGAGTGTCCTTCCTAAGTGCTGGACATTCCCATGCCTGCCGGCTATGAGCCCAATGAGCACTTGGGCAGGGACACCCAGTGGCATCTGGGATGTGCCAGCCTTACCCTATGCCTTGAACTCATCTCCTACTTGCCCAGTGATCCAACCTCCTTGAAGGACTTAATGGTATCAACTTAAAAGGTTCCTGCCAGACCAAATCTTCCCACTGACCTTGCCCATGACCTTGGCCAAATGGTTTGCTGTCTCAGGGCCTTTGTACTGATGCACCTTCCTCCCTAATCTGTTGTTAACAAAAACAGTGTTAATCACTGTTCTTTTCTAAGACAAGTACTTTTTGTACATGGTCTTATTCATTCCTCATAGATAATTTCTTCCTCATATTACAAATGAGGAAAAGGAAGCTCAGAAAGGTAAAGAAAATTGCCTGAGGTCAAAGACATTTTGTAGAGGCAGGATTTGATCCTAGGTGTTTATTATTCCAAATCTGGACTGAGGTCCAGCTAAGCTCTACCTCCAGCAGGAAGCCTTTCTCACTCTCAGTGTAGGTTCAAATTCTGTCTCAAGCTCGTGAGATGTGAGACAGATTTCTTGGCTTTGTAAAACCTCTTTCTGCCTTCCTAAAGCGAGGGTAATAACAGCAACCTCTAAGGGTGGTTTTAAAGATTAGATACAAGCATGGTCCGGTGCCCAGCAGCCAGGAGGTGCTCAATGAATGTTTCCATCTCCTGGGGCTTCTGTGCTACAGGCCCAGATTTCCAGACAGCTCATCACAGCCTAGGGCAAGTCCCTGGATTTATCTAGATGGGCTGGCTGATCTCTCAGAACCCACATCCCATCCAGTTGGGAGTCCCTCCTCTCTGAGCCCCAGCTCCATGAGGAGTCTACACCACAATGTACTCTAGCTCAGTTGTTCACCCCCATCCTGGTGGATTAGCCTTTAGAAGGAGCATGTCTTTTCTTCTCTGTTCTCCCACAGTGCCTAGGCTGTATGGAGCATGGATGCATGTATATATCCTTTCGTTCACTCACTTAGGAAAACAACACTTTATGCCAAGTCCCTAGTGGGGAAGGGGAGGCTTGAACGAATAAATGATTAAAGCATGACCCTGACCTTGAGGAGCTCACCTCTAGACGAAGGTGCTCAGTTCATCCTTAGAAGTCATTCTTGCTGGGTTGAGTTCTTAAAAATTTAAAGTTTTATAAACTCATGCTCTGTCTCAGTTGTTCACCCCCATCCTGGTGGATTAGCCTTTAGAAGGCGCATTTGGCGGCTTACCTGGTGGCTCAGACAGAAAGGAGTCTCCCTGCAGTGGAGGAGACCAAGATTCGATCCCTGGGTTGGGAAGATCCCCTGGAGAAGGAAATGGCAACCCACTCCAGTATTCTTGCTCAGAAACTCCCACGGAGGGAGGAGCCTGGCAGACTACAGTCCCTGGGGTCGCAAAGAGTCAGACATGACTGAGCGACTTCACTTTTATAAACTCGAAAGAATTCATAGAATCTCATTTACAAGTTAATTTGGGGATTGTCCCTTTCAGGTCCTCTGTCAGCCTAAATAAAAGTAACTTGATCCTTTCCCACTTTGCTTTGCATGTTGCACTGACATCCGCAGAGTAACGATCACCATTGTGCAGATACAGCGTCCAAGGCCCCAGAAGTGGACAGGACTGGCCACAGGCAGGGCTAGGTAGCCAGGCCCCCCCATCCCAATCCCCAGCCTCATGCTCTGAGCATCAGTTAGTGAAGAGTTCTTCAAGATAGGGGAGGCAGGACCCTGAAACTGGGCCTAAAGGTTACAGGGGAGTTCAGGGCCCTGCGCTGAGCTTTGGAACCCTCATTAGAGAAGAGCTGAAGGACTCCTTCCTCGGAGTTCACAGCCTTGAGGACTCACAGTAAAGGCACCCACCCTTCACCTAAGAAGAATAGAATAAACACCCTCTCGAATCCCCACATCTCTCCCTCATCAAACTTTGAATATCACCTAGTTCTCAATTTGTCAGCAACTCTTGAAAACACAAATCTCAGGAGGATACACAGCTCTGATTTGGAACTTGACTATGTCCCCATTTTCGTATTATTTTCCACCAAAGCATTGAATAACATACATGAAAGAGCAGTTCTAGTTTCAAAGGCAAATTACATGTTTTGACTCAGAATTAATCTTTGTTTTCTCTCATCTCGATGGATAATTATACTGTGTCAGTTTCCACCCATGTGCTGGTAGGAGCCTGTCAGCGTCCCTGGGAGAGGGACAAGCTGTGGGCCTAAGAGTGCAGGCTCAGGGACATGGCAGCGATGACCAGAGCTGAGACCCCACGCTTATCTCAACCACAGGGACACAAAATGTCCCATCAAGGTGGATACAAATTAGACAAGGCAGGTGAGCCTCTATGGGGAGATGAAGCTGAGCACAG
>NW_011494605.1:1600963-1629192 GCF_000754665.1 Bison bison bison | reverse complement strand
CATCAGCTCTGCATCTCCCTGCAGCCCACTAAGTGGCAGGCCCTGAACGTGATGCTGGGGGAACATAGATAATGTTTGCCCATCAGGAGCCCAGATTCACAGAGGAGAAGGATGTCTACATGCCAAAATCAGAAACAATACCAAGCAACGTATAAATGTGCTCAGCTACCTAGCACCTCGTGCCCTCTTTCAAAAACCTCCATGGTTCCCCATTACCTTCAGTAACGTTTCAGTTCCTCCTCTTGCTGGTCAAAGCCCTGGCCTTCATTGAAAACTTCATATGCAGCTTCCTAGCACACACCTTTCCCTGTGAGCACCGTCTCCCCCTACCTGCTTTCTACAACTTTATACCCCCAATTAAGTAAGTCATTGCTCCATGTTCATCCTTTTCCCTCCTTCTGGAATGTTCTCCCTGTCTGTCTATAGATGGAGAATGCCAGCTTATCTTTCAAAGCCCAGTCTGGATATCGCACCTCTGTTTCTTGGTCCTTGTTCTCCACTGGAGATGGAGCTCCTTCTCTCTGCTGAACCCCTAACCGCATTTTGCACACATGTGTGCATGGTACATCCCCTAGCATATTGTCATGGCATCTTTGTGTGTCTGACTCCACCACTAGATGGATTGCTCCTTAAGGATCTATTTTATCACTCCTGTATCCTCAGTGCACATCCGAGGTCTAGTTGGGAGTAAGTCCTACATAAGCTCTGGATGTATGAGTTATGAAATGGTAGAACTGAAGCATCCCCTAAGAATCGTCCACTTCAACACTTTTGTGTTATAGAAAAGTGAGACCCCACCAGAAATTACTCTCCCACTGCTGCTGGCAAACATTTGGGAGTCTTTAGGAGTACCCAAGGAAGGCTTCATGCAGGAAGTGGGGTTTAAACTTGGTTTCCAAGGACATGTAGAATTCAAGTGGATGAAATGGAGGAGAGGGGGGCATTCCAGGTTGGGGGAAAGGGCATAGAAGGCAGGAAGCAGAAGCTGAAAAGGCACAAAATAAGGTAATGACAGGCCTGGATGTTGAGGACAGTAGAGGTGGTAAAGATGGGACTAATAGTTCATTTAATTCATCAAACAATCCTCAAGCCATACTTCATACTATTCAGGAATTATGGAGAAAAATCAGATGCATCAAACTAACAGTCCTATGAGAAAAACAGCTGGGCAACAACTCCCCAGAGAATGGCATGCTGAGAGATGAGGCCCAACGTGCTGTGGGAACCAAGGGAAGGGAGCAGCTTATTTTCTGGGGAGTCGGCTTTCCAAAGGAGGGAGTCTAGATAGGTGGAAGGGGGCCCTGTAGGAAGAGGAGTAGCTCTCTGGGGCCCATAGGTGGGAGGTTTGCCTGCTGATCCCTCTCTCTGTGCCCCCATCTGGAGCTGTGGATGTTTTTTGCCTCTGTAAGGACCCCACAGTCATTTTGCATGTCCACACTCCTCCCTGGCTATCACACACCCTTCTCCTCATGCACGCCATCTACCTGGGACCACCCCACCTGTGATCATACTTGGGCTTGCACACCCTCTGTCACCCCCAAAGAAACCAATCCATCTTGTTTCCCATGCTTCCTTTGGGAGTAAAGACCCACACTCTCAGTGACACGTGAATGGCACCTTGTAATGGGCAAAGCTCTTCCCCAGCCCTCATTCACCAGAGCCTAGAATGCAGGAACGACATGGGCGCTACTATTTTACAAAAGAAGAAATGTGGGCCAGAGAAGAGAAAGGACTTCTTCAAGATCACATCGCCTGTAAATGACATTCCAAGTGTGTGTTCCAGCCTGTTGATGGGTACTAAGACTTAGATGTGTCTCAACCATGCTAGATGATCTTCCTGTGTTAGCAAGGTCTGTCATGAGCGTGGAATCTTAGTCTGTGAGGCTTCCTGGTTGAGGCACTACATGAGGGCGAGGTGTCCCTTTTGTGTGCTGCCACCTGGTCTTGTCTTTATCCTATTCATGACTCATCAGCAATGAAGGAAATGATACTCCAGAATCAGAGCAGCATGGGTTATAAGAAGTCACTTATTGAATCCTAAATCTAACAGCCCAAGAGATTCCCATATTTGTGGCATTACCATTTTCTGCCAGGAGTTGTAGTTCTTTATTATTTATTATTTTGTGTAGTTACTTCACACCACTATGACCTCTACTAAACTGTAAGCAGCCTGAGGACAACATCAATGTTGGATTCACCTCTGTCACCTCCAGAGTCCATTGGGCCACACCTAGCATGTGGCGGCATGCCTTTGTAAGTTACAGTAGGCAAAGGAAGACACTGGGTGTGTTTATTTGTAGTGTCTCATTTAACGTCACATCACCCTGAAACTGGAATATTTTGTCCTCATTTTGTAAACGAAGCTCAGAGAATTCAAGTAACTTGCTCAAGGTCGTACCTCTCACCTATAGCCAGCCTGAGAATTCAGTTCAGTTCTTTCTGGATTGGCCAGTCTTTCCACTGCATATAAATCGTAGTCCAATGCTTGAATGAATGGCACATCAATTTATTACTCAAAATGTAATAAATAAGGCCCCATATGAAGAAAAATGCAAACATAGATAAAACTTGGTTCCTGCCCACCAGGAGCAGAACAGAAAATGAACAACTGTTGAAGAGAATGTTAAGGGTATTGCACTGGGTGCTGAGCACTGAGATACAGAGGTAAAGTAGACACATCTCTGCCTTTGGAGAGCTCCCGAGCTTGTAGGGGAGTCAGACCCACCATGAAATGCCATAATTAGGTTATGCTGAGAAATATAAAGGGACTCTGGAGCCCATGATGGTTATGAAGGGAATGAAGCCCCTGGCTCTGCCAACCTATAGCTCGTCTATGTGTTCATCCGCAGCCCACCATGAAATGGATAGAATGAGTTAGAATCAAGGTAGAAATGTGGAAGTATTATAACCTTAGGGCAGTTAGGTTTTCTCCAGAACCAGAATGATACAACCCATCCATTCATCCAAGAGTCATTCATTCAGTCATGCCTTGGGCTGGGTTGCTGAGATGTCTAGATGAGGCAGTCAAGGCCACTGCTCCTAGTCCAGTGGTGGACACACGGCTCACAGTCCAGTGGGGGAGACAGACATACACACAGATAATTCCAATGCAGCGTGTATATGTGCTTCTTTCTTCTCTCTTTCTGTTATCTCCCCCTTTGCAGGAAAGGAAAACCCCCTTCCTACAAGCACTCACTCCTGCGGGGCCCGGCCAGCAACCACCCCAACGGCAAAGGGGACAAGAAGAGCTCAGTGAACCACAAAGACCCTTCAAACTCTTTTTAAGGATGTGGAATCCAGGGAGGTCTTGTGGTGGCAAGAGCATGCATTTTCTGCTGGGCCATGAAATTAATCACCCTTTTCTAGTTTCCAAGATAATGACTGTGAGAACATGTATAAGCTAGTGAAAGGGAAGGGGGAAAAATGAGAAATTTCATCATCGATTTTCCTTTTTACTATTTGAAAATCAATTGTGAGCCTTCAGCTTAAGGCTCAGGAACAAAATAGGAGACTCAGACCAGATGAGTACAGATGCTAATTTCCACAACAGAGACCCTCACAGGAAGAGAAAACCCCCGTATCTCTTCTCTAGTCAGTGCTTTCCAGCCCTTGACTGTTCTAAGTTGTGCAGTTACTATAGATACCTTTTAGACTAGGCCACGTTGTTTACTGTTTTAGAAATGCAGTGTCCATATTTGCTGACCCAAAACAATACCATCAATGCATACAAAACAAAAGACAAATGCGCCTTTGGTAACAATGGGTCAGAATTTTTGAGCTCACAGTGGTCTTAAACATACAGTCACTTTATCTATGAGCTGCATGCTCCCTGACTCCCCTAAACCCGAGCATGCAACTCCAGAGAACTGCCCTAAGAGCTATGTCCCAATAGCTATGTCCCAATATGGCCTGGGTAGTTTCATTGAAACCTTAGCTCCTAAAGCAAAAAGTATTAGCTGCACATTCCAGAAGGTCTCTCTCATGGTTAAGATCTCTAGATCCTAGGATCTGAGATCAAAACTGACCACTGAAGAAGAGGATATGAAAACTCTGCCATAGAGGGGAGGAGGCTGACTGTCAGGTACAGAAGATGCAAAAGACAAAAGAATGCACTCTGAGGCAGGTGGGGTTGATAAAGTAAAACAACAACCGTGGCAATTCCCAAGGCAGGGCAAGCTCACTTGCCCTGTGCATTTTTCTACAGAGTAAAGTGCCTTTGCATGATGAATGGGTCCAGGGGAGTTGGCTCACTTCCTGTCTGTGAAGCAGCAGGCTGAGTCACCATGACAGCCTGCTAATTAAAATGACCTCCCGGAAATGAGGATTAGAAGATAGGGAGAGGAAGGGAGGCTCCGGGGAGATAGGGCCTTTAGCACAAAGCTTCAGTTTAGCATTCTTTTGCTTTGGATTGGAGATTTTCAAAGTATGTTAAAAATTGAGAGCAAAGCTTATTCTCCCTTTGCTTATTGCTTTTCAGAAATGATTAAAAAAAGAAAAAACATATGTTAGCTGGGTACAAATGTTGTGTTGTATATACAGTTCTCCCCTGGGTTCTTGTTGCCCAGAGGAACACAAATAAAGTGCTTCCTGCAGCTTCTCTGTTCCTCTGAGCATTCTTGGCACCTTCCCTCTAGGTCTCTCCCTCCCTCAAGAACCAGCAAGTCGACCCAACTTGATGTAACCCTCACTTTGCTGTCAGGGACTCTGTCATCAAGGTAAGGAAGGACAGTCAAGGCTTGACTTTCCAGCCGTTCCTGTGGCAGAATCCTGGGGAGTTTATTTGACTGCAGCCAGCTCAATGCAAATCAACACTGTGGCGGGCCTTTCAGAAACAAGAGCATCTCTTGAGATGGCATAAGGAGAGGCAGATTGCATAAAATCAGAGATAATAGACCAGATCTATTTTTCCCTGCCCAGATTGCTTTCATAAGGTGACCATATTTAGACCCCACTTTTTTTGGTGCTTAGGTCGTTCATTTTATAGATTTATACTGCATATTAAATTATGGCATAGCTTCCTAAGTGGTGCTAGTAGTAAAGAACCCGCCTGCCAATGCAAGAGACATAAGAGACACAAGTTCGATCCCTGGGTCAGGAAGATCCCCTGGAGGAGGGCATAGCAAACTACCCCAGAATTCTTGGCTGGAGAATCCCCATGGACAGAGGAGCCTGGGGGTGGGGGGTGGGGGGTGCTACAGTCCATAGAGTCACACAGAGTCAGACACGACTGAAGCAACTGAGTATACACTCACACATGTACTTTTCCAATTTACATTTTACTGGACGTAAACTGATCTGATACCCATTTTACCAAATCTTCATTGACATAAAAAGTTAGCTATTTTCATCAACTCTTTATCAACAGGATATGTTCGGTTATGAAAATATAACTGCACTTCTGAAAAGCTGCATTGATTAATTGGACCATAGGTCTTAAAAGCTCAGGCATGCTACTGGTTTAAAAGAAAATTTTGGAGTCAGGCGACTCTGGATTCTAATTCTGCATTCAAACCTTTATTCTGTCTCTTAATATCTGTGTGATCTTGGGTAAGTTATTTAACCTCTCTGAATCTTAATTCCTATAACATGGTGATAGTTATGTCTACCTCATTACAGTAGGTATGTGGGTTTAATGGGATTTTATGGGGGATATTGGGGCTTCCCTGGTAGCTCAGTTGGTAAATAATCTGCCTGAAATGCAGGAGACCCCAATTCAATTCCTGGGTTGGGAAGATCCCCTGGAGGAGGGAATGGCAACCCACTCCAGTATTCTTGCCTGGAGAATCCCCATGGACAGAGGAGCCTGGCAGGCTACAGTCCATGGCTGCAAAGAGTAAGACATGACTGAGCAACTAAGCCCAGCACAGCACATGAGACACTTCAGCACAGCACATGGGTCATTCAATAAGTGATAGCTGTTAGTTGGATGTGACCAGGATGACAAGGTGTCTGCAAATCACTTCCCATTGGAAATGGATAAGGAAACAGGAGCTGTTTATCCATGAGATGAAAAATGAGAGGGAGGAGGTTAAGGAAAGCAACATCACAATATCTAAAAAGTTGAAAAAGTATCTTGGATATTCTTTTTGTCAGAAAAAAAAGCAAACTTGTTCTGTGTTGCCAAAGGGTAAGAGCCAAATCCAGGGAAGTAGTCTCAGTAAGACAATTTCAGCTCAAAAGTGAGGAAAACCTTCTAGTGAATAGAGTTGTCAACCACTGGATGAGGTCCCTGAGAGACACAGAGTTCCCCATCACTAGAGGCATGCAAGCAGAATCTGAATGAACATCTGTCATGGAGGAACGACAGGGATTTTCTTCCTCTAAGGCATGCTGAATTAACAGTGGCATTACTTCCTACTCTATAACTGTGGAGAGAAGTGACATAAGATGGGGGTTACATTCCTAATGCCAAACAATGGGGTTTACAGTATAATAAGTATCACTTAACACTAAACAAGTGATAGTAAATGTCTCTAAATTACAGAATATGGACCCTGCTAACAGTTAGCAATCCTTAGGAGGGAAAAATACATGACTATAAAACTGTAGGACATGTTTGCAAAATGGGTGTCTGCTTCTCCACAGAAGTAGAGCAGGGAGGCTGAGTCTAAGGAACCAGGGGTTGCCAGTGGACCTCTTTGTGGCCTTAGCCTGCTCAGCAACTCCGTAGCTTTCTTGGACCAGGTTATACCTACGGTCCCAGGTTAAGAGGGGAAGAGTTTCAGCACTGAGGTTGAGGACAGCACCAACACAGAAGGACAGTGAACCACCCAGAAGCTACCAGCTCACTCACTCAGCCCCAGAAGGGGGCGCTCTAACCTCTCTTGTCTGCCCACTTCCTTCTCAGGCTAGATCCACAGTGGGTAGAACCAGCTACAAAATTAGTGTACTGAGGAGGGTGAGACAACAATGCAGCGAGGAAGGGAGGAGAGTGGAGAGACACCCTGGGCCTCTGCCTGACTTTCATACAAATCTCCATAAACAGTGCCAGGCTTGCTCTGTATTAGTTCACAGGCCCAGAGGTCAGTCAGTTTATCTTCAGAAGCTGTGGCAGACAAGCCAGAGGCCACCCAGATTCTTTGTGCTGAGGTCCAGAGCAGAGGCTGAGTCACCTGCCTCTGGTGATATTTGCTTTACAGCATCAGCAATAGCAGGGAGCTTTCAGCTGGGAGCTTTCCCCATTGCCCCTGAATGGGGTGGGGAAGGTACAGGATGAGTTTGTGTCCTTTAACTGTAATTCAATGACACACTGGAGACCTACCTAAGAGGACCCAACTCCTCATTTTTCTAAGTAGTAAGTGCAGTGCCAAGTTTGGAAGTCTGGAGTGATTAACATTTGTGGAGCATCAGTTCATACACCCACCAGATATTTATTGAACATTTACTGTGTGCCAAGCATTGTGCCAGATGCTTTTGCATAGATTGCCTCATTGGATACTCCCAGCAGCCCCTAGAGGTAAGTATCACTTTCTCGTTTCCCAGGTGAGAAAATTAAGAACCCCTAAAAGTAAAATAGTTTCTTTAAAATTCATATAGCTACTGAGAACCTGGATTCAATCCCAGTTCTCTTCCTACTACTCTGCACAGGACCTTCTCCATTAGTTTCCAGGTAAAATCAGATCAAAACAGGAAAACAGGTGAAAGCAGATTAACAAGTAAATCATGGCCTCACTGAGAGGTAGGAGGGGATGGGAGAGAGGAATGGAGCATGGAAGTTTCCAGGCTGGGTGTATGTGTGAGGATTTCAGGAAATTTTTAGCACCTACTGCTTAACCCTGCCTTCTTCCCATCTCTCCTTCCCACACACCTGTGTGAGTCCCTGCTGGGCACTCCAACAGGGTAGGGTGTCATTTGTCACTTGACATGCAGAAGCTTCTAGGTCTTCCAGAATTCCTGGAAGCTCAGCAAGGTACAAGGCCCTTCCAGGCACCCTCTGGGTTACTGACCCCAGGCAGATAATCTAGTTCAAGTTTTGTATCACCCTTTTCCTCTGGAGTGTGTAAGCTGAGCCCACTGTGTCCTCAATCATTGTCCAGAAATTTCCTCTGAGTCCTACCTCCTGAGCCATTTAAGGGCATTGAGATTAGAGATTCTTTCCCTCATGGCTCAGCTCAGCCAATGGGGCACCAGGGTAGACAGAATAGGGGAGGTATTATAACATACTATGGACAGCCTTGGTTGAAAAAGTCAGATAGACTGAAATGTGAATCCTAGTTCTTCCGTTATCTAGCTGAATGGCTTTGGGCAAATAATTTAACCTCTTTAAGTTCCAGGATCCACATTTGTAAAACAGAAATCGTAATACCTACATCCCAGTTATTGGGAGGATTAAATACAATAACACCTATGTACAACACAGCACCTCTAGTTAATATTGTGAAAGTGAAAGTGAAGTTGCTCAGTCGTATCTGACTCTTTGTGACCCCATGGACTGTAGCCTCCCAGGCTACTTCGTCCATGGGATTTTCCAGGCAAGAGTGCTGGAGTGGGTTGCCATTTCCTTCTCCAGAGGATCTTCCTGACCCAGGGATTGAACCTGGGTCTCCCGCATTGTAGGCAGACGCTTTACCATCTGAGCCACCAGGGAAGTTAATATTGTAGGAGGTAGTTAATTTGTTAGGAGGGTAGATCTCATGTTCAGTTCGGTTCAGTTCAGTTCAGTCGTTCAGTCATGTCCGACTCTGCGACTCCATATACTGCAGCACACCAGGCTTCCCTGTACATCACCAACTCCCGGAGCTTGCACAAACTCACGTCCATCGAGTCGGTGATGCCATCCAACCATCTCATTCTCTGCCGTCCCCTTCTCCTCCTGTCCTCAATCTTTCCCAGCATCAGGGTCTTTTCTAATGAGTCAGCTCTTCGCATCAGGTGGCCAAAGTATTGGAGCTTCAGCATCAGTCCTTCCAAAGAATATTCAGGATTTCCTTTGGGATTGACTGGTTTGATCGCCTTGCAGTCCAAGGGACTCTTAAGAGTCTTCTCCAACACCACAGTTCAAAAGCATCAATTCTTCAGCACTCATCTTTCTTTATGGTCCAACTCTCACATCCATACATGACCACTGGAAAAACCATAGCTTTGATTAGATGGACCTTTATCAGCAAGTAACGTCTCTACTTTTTAATATGCTGTCTAGGTTGGTCATAGCTTTTCTTCCAAGGAGCAAGCGTCTTTTAATTTCATGGCTGCAGTCACCACCTGCAGTGATTTTGGAGACCAAGGAAATAAAATTTCTCACTGTTTCCATTGTTTCCCCATCTATTTGCCATGAAGTAATAGGACCAGATGCCATGATATCCAGTTTTTGAATGTTGCATTTTAAGCCAGTTTTTTCAGTCTCCTCTTTCACTTTCACCAGAGGCTCTTTTGTTCCTCTTCACTTTCTGCCATAAGGGTGATCTCATGTTAAGTCTTCTTATAACAACAACAACAAAACAAACAAAGACCCAAAAAGAGGCACATGAAATGTTTGGAGGTGATGGATATGTTTGTTACCTTGACTGTGATGATGGGCTCACAAGTTTCTGACCTATTCCAAACTTGTCAAATGGTAAACATTAAATATATATAGGTCTTTGTATATCAATTATACTTCAATAAACCTGTCTTCAAAATACAGTAACACCTATAAAATACTTGGCATAAAGTAGAACTCTCTCCCCAACCCACCACCTTTAACTTGCTAGGATCAGAAACCCTTTGCTTGAAGCCAAAGCTTTTCTTACTTCCAAATGAGGTACAGACAGAAGTACAAACCCTCCCTGAAGACAGGAATGAGAAAAGTACCTGGAAGAAAAACAGCCACACTGAGGGATCAGTGTATTTGTAAGTTTGGGCTCAGAACAAGTAGGAAAACAAGGCTGGACGCAATGTTCTCCCAACTAACTTGAGGCAGAACCGACAGGACTAAAAAGCAAGGTGTGGGGGGGCGGGGGGTATAGGTTCTGTAAGATACCATGTTTTATTAAAATAACTAACAAATCTTAGCAGGATTTATAAGAACCTCTTTCTATGCTATTTTTGATTGGTGTACAGTGTCCCTGATAGCTCAGTTGGTAAAGAATCCACCTGCAACACAGGAGACCCTGGTTCGATTCCTGGGTTGGGAAGATCCCCTGGAGAAGGGATAGGCTACCCACTCCAGTATACTTGGTCTTCCCTTGTGGCTCAGCTGCTAAACAATCCGCCTGCAATGTGGGAGACCTGAGTTCAGTCCCTGGGTTGAGAAGATCCCCTGGAGAAGGAAAAGGCTACCAGCTCCAGTATTCTGTCCTGGAGAATTCCGTCGACTACAGTCCATGGGGTTGCAAAGAGTTGGACAGGACTGAACAACTTTCACTCTCACTTTCTTTCACAGTGTCTCCAGGGTGTTCCCTGTGAAGTTATCATACCAATACGCTCTGCCAGCTAAAACTCAGGAGTTCCCTGAAGCACACTCACCTCTATTAACTCTACCTGCTCTCATCAAACTCAGCGTGCATGCTGGACAGGGCTTATTTTTCCCCATTTTGTAGAAAGAAGAAACTGGTATTCGTGTAATTAAGGCCTTTGCCCATAGTCCACAGCTCATAAGTAATTCGTACAGGAATTGGGTACACACTCAGCTCAGCCATGTCCCACTGCCTCTCTGCTCAACCCCAAACCTCAGCACTAAGCCTGACCAATTCATGAAGTCATTTCTATGACACTTGTTTTAATTCTTTCATGTTTAAAATTCACTTTCCTCCTAAGACCTCAAGTTTATTTTGGGCCCGCATCTCAGTCTTGAAGCCAGATCTGCTTCTCACCTCGGCACCAGCTGTCTTGGTTAGTGTCCTATTTTCCTGCCTGGAAACTTTGCCGTTGTCTTAACTCCCGTCCCTTCTTCCCTGTACAAAGCCAATCAGTCATCAAGGCTCATTGCTTCTGCCTCCATGATGCATCTGCCTTCCAGCAGTATGATGGAGTGACTTAGGAGTCAGATAGTCCTTAATTTTTCCTGTCAACCTCACTCCTTGCTATTTTTGTCTTGTGAATCATTTAAAGCAGAGTTTACTTACCTTGTCTTTAATATGGGAAATAATACTTATTGGCAGGATTGTCATCCATTTTCCTTCCTTTCCCTTTTCCATACTTTTCCTCCTCTTTACTCCCACCACCGTATCCTGCCTGGGTTGCTGGAACAGTCCCTCGTTGACCTCCCCACCTTCTGATACTCTCTTGCTAATCAATTCTCGCTCTCTCAAAGTAAGCATCTACAATCTCTATGAAACATAACCCCATGTTTATGGCAACTCTTTCCAAACAATTATCCAAGCCAAGAGCTTGGATATCATCCCACTTCTGTGTCTTTCTCACCTCCCTGCTGGTCAGGTGCCGCATCCTGCTGATTCTGCCTGCTTGGTGCCTCTCATATCTGTCTAGCTGCACCAGGTCTTTGCTGCAGCATGCAGGATCTTTAGTTGCAGCACGTGGGATCTAGTTCTCCAACCAGGAATCAAACCTGGGCCCCCTGCATTGGGAGTGTGGAGTATCAGACCACCAGGGAAGTTCCTCCACTCTTCTTAACTAAAGTAAATCCTTCCCATCATTCAAGACTTATCCCACCTCCATGACATCTTCCCCAATCACAGAACTGTAATGAATTGCTTCCTCTTCTTGTGTCTCCCAGCTCTTTGTTGATTTATCTATTTATCAATTACTTCACTGAGATAATAGTCACCTCCTTCATTATCATCTAATTTCTGAGAGCAGAGACTAGGTTTTATTCATCTCCATTCCTCTCATATCACCTAACACAGCTGCAGACATGCCAGAGGCACTCAGTTAATATAGCAGAATGAATAAATCTTGAATTCAAAATCTCATTCTGAACTTATTTTAATAACTGGATCCTAATTACAGATCTGTCTTCCCAAAGTACTGACCTCTCTGAGACATTCCACTGCTCAGATTTCATCCGTGGCTCCCCTTACCTACAGAACTAAATTCCAGCTCCGTGTGAAAGGCAAAGTCCTGGATGGTCTTCAAGGCCCCACTCTCAAAATCTGTCTCAATGGATGAGATGGATTTACTTCATCTCCAGTCTTTTCTTGAAGACCAAATTTATTTCTAGAGCCCAAGGCGATTTGATCACTTTTCCTGTAACAATAAAAACAACTATTATTGCTGCTGCTGTGGCTACTGCTACGAGGGCTGCTGCTGCTACCACTACTTCTGCTACTGCTATTGCTGCTGCTGCTGCTGTTCTGCCCTGGCCAAGTGCCTACTCAGCTCCAGGGTCCTGCGCTCCGGGTTGCTTTGTCTTATATGATCTCCTATAATCCTCACAACAGCCCTATGAAGTAGATGTTGTTCCCTGAGAAAGAAAGAGAAGCTTGGAGAGTCTAAGTAACCTGTCTGAAGTCACCCGGCTCCTAAGTGGAAGAGCCCGGCTGTCACCAGGTTCCAGTGCTGTGTTCCTTCCACTTTCCCCTCTGTCTTTACATGTTCAGTCCTGAGACTGACAAAATGATACATATTTAATGCTGGTTATAAAAAGCCTCTGCCCCAGGGAACTCGCTACTTCATCTTTGTTCCTGTGCACGACCTCATTTTGCCTCATTCCCCTGAGCCTGGCTCTAGGCATTTTCTCTGCAGCCGGATGTTGGTGCCCACACATCCTCCACGCCTGAGTCTCTGCCTTTGAAATGACTGCTGAGAAATGACTGTCTTACAGGCAGAGCCGGTGCTCCCCTCAGAGTTCTAACAGGCAGAGTTCATGCTACCCTCAGAGTTCTAAGGACAAGAGAGAGATTTTGCCAGGAGATCAGGATAGAGCAATGCAGCAGTTGCTGCTGCTGCTGCTAAGTCGCTTCAGTCGTGTCCGACTCTGTGCGACCCCATAGACAGCAGCCCACCAGGCTCCTCTGTCCCTGGGATTCTCCAAGCAAGAACACTGGAGTGGGTTGCCATTTCCTTCTCCAGTGCATGAAAGTGAAAAGTGAAAGTGAAGTCGCAGAGGCGGGCTCTATTAACCCACCCCTCGCCCTATGCTTGCATTAAAAAGCAGATTTCCTCTTCCTTCACCCCAAACCACTTCCTGCCCCCAGGATTCAAATCATAAAGGGAGAAGGATTATAAACTGTAGCCACTGGGATGGAGAGTTCTGCTTCCAGCTCTGATACTGCCTGGATGGGTGACATTTTTTTTTAAAGCCTCTTTCCCTGTCTGGAGTTATCCCAGAGCTTCATCTGATTTCTGGTTCTTACTCCTTGAAATAGGTACATAATCCCCGACCAACCCACTCTCAAGAGTATTGTGAGGATCCAGAGATAGAATGATTGGGAAAGTATCAGATCAGATCAGTCGCTCCCCTACTTGGTCCATTCCTTGCCTTTGACATAGATTGTCCTGTCATTAATTCATCCAACAAAACTTATTAAACATCTGTGTTTGCCAAGCACTTCTCATTCCTTTCTGCTGACTTGATTTTTACCTGTCTTTCAAGACCCCTCCTTGAGGAAGTCTTCCCTCACCTCCCAGCCCTCAGGGGTAACTCATCTACTGAGCTTCTTGAGAACCATTGTCTGAACCTTTCACTTGGCCCTTGTCAGTGGCTTTGGCATTTCATTTCTGTGTATCAGCTTTATCCTCCCCACTCTATTTTTCTTTGTTCTTGGGGTGAGATGATTAGAGATGGAAAAACTGACTCACTCATTGCTCAGGTCCCAGGACAAGGCCCAGCAGAGAGTAAATACTCACTGAGAATTGGCAGGTATCGCTGCTGCTGCTACTGCTGTTGTTGCTGATGAGGATGACAGTGATAAGCATGGAGATGAGATGCCTGCTCTGAACAGAATGTTTCTGTGAAGCTAATGCCGCTCTGTTTCTCCATCTATCCCTCCCTCTAGAAGTTCATAAATAAGGGTAGCCCCTTAAACTTCTGGGAAAAGTAGAGCAAACTTGGCTTACAGGTCCATATATAAAGGTGTCGAACTTTAAACCTAAGAGTATTCATGACAGGGAGAAAAAGAAAGGAGAGGGATGGGGAGAGGCTGAGAGAGATGGAAAAAAAGTGACTGTGATAGATGTAAAATGTGTGTGTACTGGTATACTTGCATTGTGTGTGAGACTTTTATGAGTAATCTCTATATCTGGGTGTGAAAATGCATGTTTGTGTAGTTGTAAATGTGTGTGTGTGTGTGTGCATTACTGAGTATTCAGTTACAGATCATTGTCAATTCTACGCACATTTTTTTGTCACCTCCCAGTCTGAGGCCTGGATTAAGTTTCTGTTTAAAATTCTATCTAATCTCTTGACATTTCATCCATATTAATGGGTCACCCCCTTTGCCCAGCCTCCCTGAGACTGTGCCCAAAGGATGTCAGGGTCACCTCTCCTCCTTCCTATTCCCAGGGAAGGCTCATAGGGATTCCAGCCAGATCAGCCTCTTGGGTAGGAAGCGCGCCAAGAACCCCTTTCCCTCACGTGGTCAGCAGATGGCCTGGCGTTGACAGCTCTTTCCTGTATGTTGGTCTTCTTGTGCTCCCGCATGGTTTTCTCTTTCTCCTTCTTCAGGCCAGCCTCGACCTAAGGTAGGAAACACAGCTGTGGCATGGTGTTGGGAATGGAGAGACTGCTCTCCTTAACACCCCAATACCCCTTCAAGCTGCTCCTGGAGAAATGAGTGGTTCAGAGCCATGATTCCAGAGTGTTCTCTTCTGTTCAATTTCAGAGGCACTTGCTCAGGGCCTGCTGTAAACCAGGCTGAGTCCTGGGCCGTGTTTGGAAGCGGAGAGCGCTGTGAATAAACGCAGAGCAGAGCAGCTGCATGGGCCCTGAGACTTCAGCTTTGCTGGGGATTTTCAAATGTTAAGCCTTGTTCCTTGTGCATGCCTGAATTCATTCTTTAGCATGTTTAGAATCCATTCATTCATTCATTCATCCTCAAGGAGGACATGTGGTTATTAGAAAAAGTGCCAAGTCAGAAGCCTGGATTTAAGCCTGATTCAGCTGCTGTCATCTTCCCTCTGAACCTCAATCTCCCCTGCAGATCGGAATTAAGAATGAGTGTTCTGTTTACTCCATGAGATTACTTAAGGAACTTCAAGGGAAATGGACCCAGTGGGGAAAAGGAACCAATATTCTCCACATGCATCCATTCTACAGCCACACAAGGGGAGGGGGTAAAAGCAAGGGATAGGGACCTCAAAATGATCCATTAGAAAGAGCCTGAACTGGAAGCAAAAATATTCAGAATCAAATCCCAGTCTACTAGCAATGTTAGAAAAGGCAGTCTCCCTCTCCCAACCTCAGCCCGCACATCTATAAAATGAGCCTGTTGTAGTGATCATTAAAGGCTTCTATAATTCTGCCAGCTGGGGAGTTCTAGGACCCCTCCAACCCAACCGCCCACCCTTGAAAGAGGATCTCATGCCAGCCTTGAAGATCATGCCAGGTTTCTAGAGCAATGCTTGGGCAAGATGTATGGGTAGTAAAGACCCACACTTGGCTCAGCAACACTGGTGGTGATGCGGGCCTCCCAAAGATTCTTTCTGTCCCTCAGACCTGGTGCTGAACCAGAGGCCTCCAGAGAGATGAGACCAGCGGGCGACACGGCGAACCTTGCCTACAGAAGGTGCAGTGCTGTGGACCTAATTAACATCACCGTGTAATAGATACCGTGGAGAATGTTTGACTGCCAGAGAGAATAAATAAAGCAATGTTTTATCTTAAGTGTTGGTTAATGGTGAGTAACAAATGGACTTGTGCTTTATTTCCTGTATACTTCACTGCACAGCCCTGCTAGGGCCACCATAGACCCTGAGGAAGCACACCCAGATTTCAAGAGCATGCATTATGAATTGCTTGCCAAGCAACTGGAGAAGTGGGACCCTTATTGGATGCTGTAATAGACTCATGAAGAGAGGGGCACACAGGACAATGGACTCTGGTATCTGACTGACCCAGCTGAGATCTAGCTCTGCCACTGTATGACCTTGAGCCACCTCTATGAACCAGAGGTTCCTCACTTATAAAATGGGATTAATTAGTGCCTAAGCCACAAGGAGTTTGTGAAAATTAAGTGACACGATATAAATAAAGTCCCTAGCAAATGGAAGTGTTCCTTCGAGGGTAACTATTATTATTAGTTACATCCACATTACTCTTAGGCTCAATATTTCCAAGATAATGAGTCAAGCCAACAGGGTGGAACACACATAGGAAGCTATGGACTTTCATCACAAATGGATACTGAGGTGACAGGGTCTTCTTTCATCAAAGCAGGTGGTCGTTCATCCACCTCCTTCCTTCATCAAAGAAGGGGTCATTCATCCACCTTCAGCACCCTTCTCTCCTCTCATTATAATACCATCAGTCTTCCTTCCTTCTTTCCTTTCTTTCTCTCTCTCCCTCTTTCGTCTTCCCTCCATTCCTCCTTTCCTTCTTTCCTTCCTTCCTTCCATTCATAATGCCTGCCATGGTATCTTAGTTTGGGTTTTTTCAAAAGCAGGGACTGGAACAAGAAACTCAGAGCAAGCAGCTTAATCTCCAAGTGATACCTGGAAGCAGAGATAAGGGAGAGGCAAAAGTGACACAGGACAGGGAGAAAACCCAGTAAATGGTGTGTTAATGAGCTAATTATCACTGAGGGGAAAGGTCAATCCCTCCAGAAACTTTCTTGGAACCGGGGCAAAAACTCTCCCCAGAGTTGTCTCCCCAGAAGACAGGGAGACAGCTGAGGGTTGCCTCCTTGGGTATAAATTCCCCTTCACTTGTTGTCTTGCTCTGCAAGGCTGATTCCCGACATAGCCCCAGTCCAGTTCCAAATGCCTGAAACTGTCCACCATAGCTGTGCTGAAATCAGAGGAGTTGAGGAGATGCAAGGCAGGCAGCGCAAGCATATGTTAGACCTGGGCACAGTAGGCTCAAGTGAGGCATGAGTGCCTTGTCTTTGCTATCCCATGACTGTCAAGTTTGGGGGGGACAGTGCCTGAGTCAACTCTTTATTCCAAGAATCTAGCAAGTGATCACATAGCATTGCATATCCAGTGGTTATATGCTGAGTGAAAGGCTGGAAAGATGGATGGAAGACTGTCTTTCTACTTCTTAAGAATAATTTCTACCTACAATGTGGGAAGTAAATGGAGGGTGGGGGAAGTTGGATGTAGATAGAGTTTGATGTATAGGGATGATCAACATGGGGCATGGACAGGTAGGTCAAGAGGTCCTCAGAAGAAATGAATCTAGAGCTGGGTCAAGCTGCATCAAATGTGCTATTGATGCTGGGCCTGTTGACGAAGTTGCCTCAACTTGATACTCCAGCTTGGAATTCACACCACTAATGGTAGCCAGAAGAGTGACTGAAATAAAATTATGAAGGATCATCTCAGGGCAGGATCAAAGGAGGGAGAGACTTGGCAGGCGGAGGGGCAGTAACCTGAAGCTTGGGCTCAAAGGACCTCAGCTTCAGACACTCCATTAGCCTTTGCACAGCCCTGTTCTTGCTTGTCGACTCTGATATTGCATGAAAACTGAATTTTCTTTTAATAATTAATGCATTTGAGGAAAAAGGAAAATAAAAACAAAATGTTTACTATACATTTTGAAGGTATCTTTATTATTTTTTTTTTCATCTATTTATTTATTTTTGGCTGTGCTGGATCTTCGTAGCTGCATGGGCTTTTCTCTAGTTGTGCCGAGCACTAGCAGGGGCTACTTTATAGTTGCTGTGCTCAGGCTTCTCATTGAAGTAGCTTCTCCTGTTTCAGAGCACAGACTTCTGGACACTTGGGCTTCAGTGGTTGTGGCTCTCAGATTCTAGAGTCCAGGCTCAATAGTTGTAGCACAAGGGCCCAGCTGCTCCACTGCACGTGGGATCTTCCCAGATCAGGGATCAAACCCGTGTCTCCTGCATTTGCAGGTGGATTCTTCACCACTGAGCCACCAGGGAAACCCTTTGTATCTTATAGTTGAAATCTTAATCAATTTCTATAAGTAATGTTTCCTTTTTCATGATTAAAAACATCATACATTTGACGTTTTAAAAATAGGAAAAGACATAAAGAAAATAACTTACCACCATCAAAAGATAACTCCATGTATTTTAACTATATTTAACAGCTTTTCATAATTTTATATTAATAGTTTCAGACCTCTCCCCCCACTGAGCTCCCCTGCTAGATGTGTAATATGTAGTTTTCATGTACAGTTCTCTGTGTCATCAGATATTCATCGAAAATAATTTTCACTGATTATGTGATATTCTATCATCCTGCTGTTTTTCAGTCACTAAGTCATGTCTGAGCCTTTGTGACCCCATGGGCTGCAACACTCCAGGCCTCCCTGTCCCTCACTATCTCCTGGAGCTTGCCCAAGTTCGTGTCCATTCTATCATACAGATAAACCTAATATATTTACCCATTCCTTCTTATTAGACATTTAGGTTATTTCCCTTTTTTTTTTTAATGTTAAAATTTTGCTGTTAGAAACAGAAACATACAAAACCCTTCATTTTCAATGTGTCCTTTAAACTTTGCTACAGACCTTTGAGGTGAGTACTATATAGATTCCTTCTTTTACAGATTAGGAAACTGAGGATCTGAGCAGAGTTAAATGATTTTTCAAAGGTCACTTAGTTCAGGTTATCCCCAAACAGACCCTGGGGTAAGGACTCAAGTACAAGGGATTTATGTAAGAAGGAGGTCTCAAGAAAAAACAGTAAGGAAATGGGAAAATGAGATGATGAGAGTAGGCAGCCAACGAAATGTTCATTAGCAAGCCAGCTGCCACTGCAGATAACCAGAACCTACCTCCGCTGGGGAAACTTGGGGAGATAGTATACTCACATCTCAGGATTATCACACTCCTGGGATGAGAGAGATGGGTATTTTTCACAAACTCCAGTCAGCCTTGGTTAAGGCTGTTCCCAATGAGTCTAAATTCCCTGTCATTTCTAGACAGCTGCGGCTGGGCCAAAGCAGTCTCTAGTGGCCATATAAATACAGCTGCTGGTGGTCAGAAGCTGGGCAGTGTTCCAAATGATGAGGGCAAGGGGGTAAGAGTGAGTTCTGGCCAGGGCCACTACAGTCAGTCACATAGCTAGCTTCAGAGCTGGGATTGGAACACAGATGTACCGGGGTCCAGAGCCCATGCTTTTAATGACCTGACTTTGCAGATTCACAGAAACTCCCTGTGACCTTGGGCAAGTCACTTCATCTCTCTGAGATCCAGGATCTGATGAGGATAATAATGCTGTCTGCCACGTCTGACTCAGGGCACTGTCAGGAGATGACAGCATGGATATGTCAGCATTTTGCTTATCAGCAAGGCCAAGGTTGGTTCAACATTACTGATCATTCCCATTAGGGGGGTAGGAATCACTTCAGGCAGACATTCAGTGCTCTCCTGATGATAGCTAATTAAAGGAAATTAATAGAAGATGGGCTGGTTTCCTGAGTTTATTAGCTGAGTAGTTTTCTAGATTCATTACATAGAATGCAATGTACACACAGCTTATTGAAATACAGTGTAAGTCCTTGATGAACTCTGGAGCATTCCATTTTTCTGGTAAGAGGGAGATGAATACACAATTTCTTATCTCTGTGCACTGACAATCTCCAGGTCTGAATTCTCCCAGGAGGAAGTTTAATTGCTCTGTAAGCTTCAAATTCAAGGGCTCCTCAATGCTAAGCTCCTGACGAGCTGCATTAAAGTAAAAATGACAAAGATGCCAGTTGACACATTTATTAAATATGTCGATCCTAAAGGGGCCGATGTGGGCTGCTCATACCAAGGAGGTTATCAATAGGAAGTCAATATTTCTGCATCCCTTCCCCAAAACTGAAGTTCACATTCAGGGTAAGGTCAAGACACACTGGAGATTGAACCCTGGTCTTGCTGACTTCAAAATCCTTGTTTATCCTCTAAAATCTGGCCTCCACTATATTCTCTCCTGTCGAAGACATTTACCACTTCACCAACTACTGCAAAGCAAATGTGAATTCGTTGTACAGAACTATGCCTATGTGACAGTTATCTTCACCAAGACTCCTACACCCGGGCCCCACCCCAGTCCAGGTCTGCGTAAGCATTTGGCCAGATTGTTTCGGTAATGTGGAACATGAGTTAACATTTCAAATCTTTGGGTTTGAAAAACTACCATGTTGACTTACTTCTAGGCACTATGGCTGTAATTCAAGTAACTTTCATCAGGTGAGTAATGGTGCCAGTGCTTCCAACACCTACTACCACTAATGCCAGGAGATTCACATGCGTTCTCAATGCTCCCAATAACCCTGAGAGGAAAGTATACAGTCCCCACTTTGTAGATGAGGAGTTGGAGGCACGAAGAGTAACATAACCAGGGCCACATCACTAGTGAGCGGTGGAGGGAGGAGTCACACACACTTAAGTCTGGCTTCAAAGCCCAAGCACTTTGACACCATGATACCACCTCCAACCATCTAGGTGTTCCCCAGCCTCAAAATGCAGCTTTCAAACCCTTGAATTTGTCAGTAACTCCAGATCCTCATGTCTAGCCTAACACCATCCCAAAATTTATACTTGAAAACTTTGCCACAAAAACACTCCAGGCCAAGATGGTTTTGCTGATGAATTCTATCAAACATTAAGGGAAGAAATAATACCAATTCTCTACCAACTCTTCCAGAAAACAGAAGGGGAGGCAATAGTTCCCACTGTATAAATTCAATTTCTTTAATAGGTACAGAACTATCTGAGGGGGATACCTGTAAGCAGCAACTAAGGGACAGGATAGCTAGTTTAATGTAATAACCCTAAATCCAAAAGAATATGGCACGTTTGAGAAACAGGATCAAAGCTAATAACCTGGAGCATAGAAGACAAGGAGGCAGGTGGGGAGGATGTGCTGTGGATCCACATCATGTGGGGTCATGGCTGCCAAGCTAAGATGTGCAAGTTTCAACAGACCCATTTTTAAGGTTTTTTGACCTAAGCCTGATGTGAAACAAAAGAAGGGTTCTTATTTGATCTTGATTGATGTTTGTAAGGGTGTCTATCTTAAAATAACCCATTAAGTTACTCTTTGTTTTGTGTGATTTTCTATATTTACATTTTATTTTATGATAAAAAGGCTTTTTTTTTCTTTTTAAATTAACGATTATTGGATCACAGTTGATTTACAATGTTCTGTTAGTTTCTGCTGCACAGCAAAGTGAATCAGTTATACATATATCCCTTCTTTTGGATTCTTTGCCCATGTATGTCACTACATAGTATTGAGGAGAGTTCCCTGTGCTATACTGCTAAGTCGCTTCAGTCGTGTCCGACTCTCTGCGACCCCATAGACTGCAGCCCACCAGGCTCCCCCGTCCCTGGGATTCTCCAGTCAAGAACACTGCAGTGGCTTGCCATTTACTTCTCCAGTGTGTGAAAGTGAAGTCGCTCAGTCGTGTCCGACTCTTAGCGATACACACTACTATATATAAAATAGATAATTAATAAGGAGCACTACACAGTAGATCCTTGTTAATTATCTATTTTATATATAGTAGTGGGTATATGCCAATCCCAGTCCCCCAATTTATCCCTCCCTCCTTTCCCCCTCGGGAACCATGAGTTTTGTTTTCTATATATGTGACTCTATTTCTATTTTGTAAATAAGTTAATTTGTTTTCATTATTTTAGATTCCACATATAAGCAATATTACATAGTATTTGTCTTTATCTGACTTCACTCAGTATGACAACCTCTAGGTCAATCCATGTCTCTGGGAATGGCATTATTTTGTTCTTTATTATGGCTCAGTAATATTTCATTGTATTAATGTATCACATCTTCTTTATTCATTCATCCATTGATGGACATTTAGGTTGCTTTCATGTCCTGACTATTGTAAATAGTGCTGCAATGAACATTGGGGTACATGATAATCCATTAACCTATTCTTTGCTTCATGTGATTTTATAAATCTGCATTTTATTTTCTGATAAAAAGGTTTTTTAAGCCACTGTGAAGAAAGTGATTTGAGTGGGAGAAGATACTTATACACACATAACGAACAAAGGAGTATATCCCAAACACAATACAGGAGTCCTGAAAATGCATTGCAAAATGACAATCACCTGTGTCAGGAAACAGCTGGAAAAATATTGCAAATTTGTGGAAAGCCTTATAATTAGACAATTTACAAAGTTGAGAGTGGCGTGTAGGGATGTCACAAGAGTAGTCCTCCAAGTCTAAAAGGACAAGGAGAAGGTTCCTAGAACTCAGAAACAGAAAGAACTGTTGGAGAGAGCTGCCTGCCAGGAGCTGTGATGGTGGATCAAGGAATAGAGTCAGCCCCTAGTGACTCAGCAGAGAGATTGTTGTTTAGTTGTTAAGCTGTGTCTGACTCTTTTGCAACCCCATGGACTATAGACCACCAAGCTCCTCTGTCTATGGAATTTCCCAGGCAAGACTGCTGGAATGAGTTGCCATTTCAGTTGCTTCTCCAGGGGCTCTTCCCAACCCAGGGCTCTAATCCATGTCTCCTGCATTGGCAGGCAGATCCTTTACCACTGAGCCACCAGGGAAGCCCAAGCAGAGAGAGAACTGAAGAATGAAACACCCAACCCCTTCTCTTCCTTTTTTTTCTCCCTGTCTCCTTTCATCCCTCCTTTCCTCTTCTCTCCCTCCAATGCTCCTCAATGGTCCATTGCTGAAGTCAGAGGATCAGGTTGCCCAGGGCTGTAACTCATCAGGATCAGCCCCCCCAAGAACATAGAGCAGAGTGAAGAAGTTGTGAGTGGGTCTGAAGGGGCAAGTGAAAGATGTCCAGCATCTCAGCCCAGTAGACAAATGGCCAAAAGACTCAAACGTGTGTGTTAGTTACTCAGTCGTGTCTGACTCTTTGCAACCCCATAGACTGTAGCACTAGGTTCCTCTGTCCATGGAATTTTCCAGGCAAGAATACTGGAGAGGGTTCCCATTCCCTTCTCCAGGGTATCTTCCCCACCCAGGGATTGAACCTGGGTCTCTTGCATTGCAGGCAGATTCTTTACTGTTCTGAGCCACTAGGGAAGCCCTTAAACAGCAATTCATAAACAGGAATCCATATGGCCAAAACACATACAAAAAGGTGAATTTCCAGTGAGTCATGGAAACGCCAATTAAGACCATATGAGATGACTCTAAACACACATATCAGGTTAGCAAAATTTAGAAGTCAGATGGTATCTAGTGCTGGCAAGGATATGGAGTAATGGGAACACTCTTCCACTGTTAAGTATGTCAGTTGGGAGGTCTGAAAACCAATTTGGCATGACCTAATACAGTTGAGGATCCTCTTACACTGTGACCTAGCAATTGCACCCCTGGGTATCATGCCCTAGAGAAACTAACACCCAAGTGATCCAGGAGGCATGCACAAGCAAGCTTATAGCAGCACTGTTTGCAATAGCCTCAAATTGGAAACATCCCACCTGGGGGCTTCCCTGGTGGCTTGGCTGGTAAAGAATCTGCCTGCCAATACAGGAGACATGGATTTGAGCCCTGGGTTGGGAAGATTCCCTGGAGAAGGGAACGGCTACCCACTCCAGTATCCTGGCCTAGAGAATTCCATGCATTGCATAGTCCATGGAATTGCAAAAAGTCGGACACAACTGAGCGACTTCCACTTTCACCTGTAGAATGGATACCTACAGTATGGCAGATTCATACAATGAAATGCTATTCAAAAATCATAATAGTGTCACTCACAAAGTATGGATGAATCTTAATATCAAGACAAAAAAGTACATAGTGTGTGATCATATTTACATAAAGCCACAAAACAGAGAAAACTAAATTAAATCATTTAGGCATATACACTTAGGTGGTAAAAGTATAAAACAAAGCAAGAAAGTAATTTCACAAAAGTCAGGATAGTGGTTACCTCTAAAGAGAGAAGAATTTTGGAAGGAAGGATCACAAGGGTAGGAGGTATTGAAGGCTAATCCTGAGAGGCTGGAAGTGTTCTATTTCTTTATCAGGAAGTGTTACATTTTATATCAAAAAATGAGATTTAAAAAGGGTAGTCAGTAAAAGATTTCTGGAAAACTCTGTGGGCATGGGCAAAGCTCCATGACGGTGAACTTTAGGATGACCCCATTTTGTACCCTTCTTTTACTTGAAGCAGATGTTCAGTAAATATTTATTAAATGATTGAATGTTTTAGCTTTGTCTTGCTTGGATAAGAACCACCTGTGCCTCCTTCCCCAGACCTTGGTATGTAGAAGTCTGGAATAGTTCTTAGGTTTACCAGACCTGAAGGACTCTAGATTTGCAGACAGAGTTGAGAGTCCAGTCTGCTGGTAAATGGGTCTCTGAGCTAGCTAGGGAAATTTAGTAAAATAAATCTTGTTATGCTTCGTACCCTTATCCCTGATGCTAAAGAATATTTCTGCTTGCTTCTGCTCATGTGTTAAGGTTGATCATTTGATTGCAAAATACTAAACCTTCTTTATAGCAAGTATTGTCATACCCACTCAGTTGATGAGGATGGTAGACATGATTTGGTTTTTTCCACCCATTTTACTTGTCTTCAGCTGTGTAGCAGCCAGGCTAATTAATAAATGAGATTTATCTTTTACTTTCGAATGCAGGGGTGGGCTCTGATTAATCTCAAATAGGGTCAGCAAACTTTTTTTCTGAGAGAGCCAGTTAGTAAATATTGTAGATTTTGCAGGCCATAAGATCTCTGTCCCAGTTACTCAATTCTGCCAATGCAGTATGGAAGTAACTATAGACAATCCATACACAGATGAACATGGCTGTGTTCCAAAACAACTTTATTTGCAAAAGCACATGGTAGGCGGATTTGGTCTCTGGCCCATAGTTTTCTGACCCCTAGACCATAACAGCTTTCATCAACCAGGTCCCTCTTTTAACTTCCCAACACAGGAAATGATTTGAATGACTGTGCTCTCAGTTCTCCAGAAGATGGCAAAGACCCAGAGCAGGGGTTCTCAAAGGGTGTTCCTTAGTCAGTCCTGTACCACTGGCGTCATCTGAGAACCTGATGGAAAGGTAAAGTCTTAGGACTCACTCCTGAATCAAATATTCTGTGGGGCGGGGTGGGGCGGGCTCAGCAGTCTTACTCTGCATTTTTTTTTTCTATTTTTTAATTGAAAATTTAAAAAATAATTTTAATTGAAAATTAAACATTTTACAATGTTGTGTTGGTTTCTGCCATACATAAAGAAGATGAGGTACCTATATACAATGGAATATTACTTGGCCATAAAAAAGAACATATTTGAATTCGGTTCTAGTGAGCCTGTTATACATAGTGAAGTAAGTCAGAGAAAAATAAATACAGTTTGCATTTGTAAAATGTCTTCCATGTGATTCTAGTGCATATTCAAACTTGCTCTAGAGTCATCAAGAAAAAGTCTTCTTATTGCCACAGTGTAAATCCAGAAGTGTAGCTAAGCAGTAAATGGAATTTCCCTAATCACAGGGATTGGTTTAAGAGTGATCCAATGTGGGAAAAATTTTCCAAATATCTAGCAAGCAGCAGAGCAAGGGCACCAACCAATCAGAATAGGTACAGACATGATGCCACAGCGGGGTTCTGAAGGCCCCCTCTTACACCCGGCACTGATCCTTTTCTTGCTAAATCAAGGAGTCCGCTGAAGGGCTGGGGGTCGGGGAGGAGGAGCTGGAGAGACCACGGAAGGGAGAGACCATTGATGGGGAAGCAGCTATCGGGGAAAGCAGCTATCTACCAACTATAGGGAAGTGTTTCACCATTTTAACAACGGGCACAGTTGTACCAGTGCATACCAGCTGCAAAGCTGTTCTCGTTCAACTGGCACAAGACTCAGTATTTTTGTCCAGTCATTGTAGAAACAACAGCCTGCCTCCTGCTGCATGTGGTAAGAATGTGGTCTGTGAAGACACCAACCTACAGAAGAAGTGAACACAAGGAGTACACAGATGAAAGTATCAGAGAAACGAAGTTGCATCCCTAAAGGAGCCACTCCAAACTCACCCTACGTCTAGATGTTCCATTTACTTGATCCAGCTTTAGGTGAATTCTCCAGCTTTTCCAGCTGAAATCACAAGAAAAAATGAGGCCACAGAGAGGTATCAGAAGGAAAACATGTTTCTGAGGGCCTGACTGAAATGCTCTCCTTTCTCCCTGAAGATCTGGGCAATGCAGACCCTTCATCACCAGAATGTCTGGTGGGGAACAGCACAGGCATCCTGCACCCCAGCTGTGTGTCAGGCCGGCTGCAATGCGTGTTTATTAGTGAAATGCATCTGATCAGAGAGGCCAGTCTGACAAGTTCATTACATATCAATTTAATTAGCTGATTTACATTTAATTTACATTTCAATTAATGTCTTTAGCAACAAAACGCAGCCTTAATAGGGTAATTGCCTGTTAGGCAATATGTAAAAGAATAAATAGTCGCATTCTGAGGAAGAATTCCTATTTTCAATTTTTTATTACCATAAATAACTGAAATAATTATTGCTCTTAAGGGCCATGTCCTGGTTTCCTTCTGGGCCTAATTATAAAGACTTAGTACCTCATTAAGCAAAATGGTTTTGGAGCCACAGAAAAACATTACTCGAATCGTGACTCATTAGTTTCGACAAAAGAGGGGGAGACTGTGATAGTAGAATACATTTGGGGGACTGGGGATTTGTCCTCTCTGGGCCACGGCATCCAGATGGCAGGTGTCCCTGTCATGTATGCCTGTTGGGGTACTGGTCTTCGGGAATGCTCAAAGGGCCTCTTTTAAGTATTTCTGGAGGAGGCACTCACTACCTCTTGAGGCAGACATTATAGAGGTCTAGATTTTAAAAGTTCTCTCAAGTTAAAATCTGCCTCCTTCTTGATTCAATTATGGTAGGTGTCTGCTACGATGTTTTGCCAGGGGTATAATTATTATATAACCATAATTGTATATTAAGAGAAACTGAGAGCACAGAATAGGCAGGAACAGAAATGGGCTGAGTACTATTGGAGGGATAGCAAATAGCCTGAGAAATGGGGAGAATGAGACTCTGTATTCTGAGTTCTAGAGGAAAAACTGCCATACCGCCAAGGGGAAGGGATACAGGTTTGGGTCTGAAGAGTCAGACACCAGAGCCACAGTGCAAATGGTGCTGGCTTGTTCCTTGAAATGTAAATGGACATTTCATCTGAAAGAGCAAGTACTATAAATTGAAAACTTCAGGGGCCAGAGTATGCAATTCCTTTCGGCGACTGCTAGTCTTCCTGGGAGGACCAGGGCAATCGCTACTACGGACTCCGCAGCTCGCCTGCCGCTCTTGTTATATTCCACTGGACTGTCTTCAACAGCGCTACCACGTGGTAGCAAGATGAACAGCAGGACCGGAATACCCGGCCTCGTTCGGTCTCCCTTTGGCTGTGAAAACATAACAAACCCCAGTTTGAAGCTGACTCCTAGACGAATAAAAGGAAGACTCAGGAAAGAGATACTGAACTCTCAGGAAATAAGTCCTCTAAAGAAAGAAAGAAAGTGAAGGCGCTCAGTCGTGTCCGAAACTTTGCGACCCCATGGACAGTAGCCTGCACCAGGCTCCTCCGTCCATGGGATTTTCTAGGCATGAGTACTGGAGTCGGCTGCCATTGCCTTCTCCAAGGAATCTTCCCGACCCAGGGATCGAACCCAGGTCTCCCTCATTGAGAGACAGACACTTCCCCGTCTGAGCCACCTGGGAGGTCATCTGAGGAGAGAGGGAAAGGATAATTTATTTAACTTCTTTAAAATGACCATATTTGCACCCTAATATTTTGGAAGCATTCATTCCTGTTATGGGGCTACTGATCCTAGCTTTCCCCTCTCCCTCACTCAGGACTAGTTTATCCATCTCAGCCCTGCAGAAACTAAACGATAGAATTTAGTTCTATCTCATTCCACCTGCACGCAACTCCTGAATCACATGCTGCTGCTACTGCTGCTGCTAAGTCGCTTCAGTCATGTCCAAGTCTGTGCGACCCCATAGACCGCAGCCCACCAGGCTCCCCCGTCCCTGGGATTCTCCAGGCAAGAACGATGGAGTGGGTTGCCATTTCTTTCTCCAGTGCATGAAAGTGAAAAGAGAAAGTGAAGTTGCTCAGTCGTGTCCAACTCTTCGCGACCCCATGGACTGCAGCCTACCAGGCTCTTCCGTCCATGGGATTTTCCAGGGAAGAGTCCTGGAGTGGGGTGCCGTTGCCTTCTCCGTCTGAATCACATAACCAAGCTAAATATCTCCAAGGCGTCTTAATACACCCCGCCT
>NW_011494605.1:1594344-1600829 GCF_000754665.1 Bison bison bison | reverse complement strand
GCCTGGAAGTTATTGGATTTGTTGATAGCCTTTTTTTAAAAAAATGTTTTTAAAATTGTAGGATAATTGCTTTACAGAATTTTGTTGTTTTCTGCCAAATACCTGTTGATAACCTTTTTAAGGGTTAGTCCCTTAGTTGTGTCCGACTCTTGCGATCCTAGGGACTGTAGCCCGCCAGTCTCCTCCGTCCACAGGATTCTCCAGGCAAGAATATTAGAGTGGGTTGCCATGCCCTTCTCCAGGGGATCTTCCCGATTCAGGGTTCCGAACCTGGGTCTCCTGCATTGCAGGCAGATTATTTACCATCTGAGCCACCAGAGAAGCTTCCCTGGTGGCTCAGTTTTTTTAAAGCAGATGCCAAAATCTAAAGGCAAATTCCAGAATCTGTCACCACAGTGTGGGAGAGGCTATCAGAATGGCATCAACTCATCCCCACCAGCAGGGGGCGTCTAGAGCTAATCTTGTTCTTCCTTGTGTTTACATGATAAGCTTACTCAAATCAAGAGGCTTCTCTGATGGCTCCAGTGGCAAAGGATCCACCCTCATCGTGGAAGTAACAGGAAATGCAGGTTCGATCCCTGGGTCGGGAAGATCTCTTGGAGGAGGGAGTGGTGGTATTCTTGGCTGGGTCCCAAAGAGCTCAACATGATGGAGCTACTAACACTGTAGAGCAGTGAATCAGTGCTACCAGACCCAACACTTGTTTTTTATAATAGGTATTCGTAACATTTTCTTATCTATGTGAAATTCACAGAAAATAGAACTTGAATACATATACAACTTTAAAAAATAGAAATATTATTCTAATTGTACTATAAATGAAGTCACTCCGTCGTGTCCGACGCTTTGCGACCCCATGGACTGTAGCCTACCACACTCCTCAGTCCATGGGATTTTCCAGCCAAGAGTACTGGAGCGGGTTGCCATTTCCTTCTCCAATTGTACTATAAAGCAGAAACAAAAAAGGAGTAACATTTAATAGAATAAGATGTATTGCCATATACAAGTATTCTGGCACAACTACAAAAAAAGATATAATAAAGGAGCACATGCTTTATATAATTACCTGACCTACAAATGCAAACTGACTCTGGCAGGTATATTGACTTGGTGATTGAAATATTGCCATTAATTGAAAATGATGTATTTTTCTAAACTTTTGGACAACTCTCGGTAGAGTTCTAAATAAAATATAGTTTTCTCTTGATTTAAAAGGAAGTTTCATTACTCCTGGAAAAACTGCTCTGTATTTAAATCATGCAAAAAAGGCTGTAATTTTATATGTGAAATGAAGTTAGGATATAAACTCTAGATATTTATAAATAGCTTTTTCACATCTAAGAATGTGTGGAGAGATAGAATTTGGGGATGCTGGACAATCCTTTAGTATGTCAGACTACCAGACACTTCTGAATATTTCCTAGTAAGTGCCAGAGCACCCCCCCCAATTATTGTGACAGCCATTTTAAAAATGTGACCTCCCATATTTCTGAAACATATACAGGGTGATAGCATCTTCATGAAGAAACACTCACCTAGAGCAATGCAGACTGATACCTCAGTTTTCCTTCCTTCTGACCCCACTCCCCTTGAACTAAGATTTTTTTGTCCTGAATCCCCAGCCTTATTCTTACCAGTGCCTGGTGGCTTAGGGATGTAGGACTGATCCAGTCCTTATATTCCTAGCTGCTCCTTCCTGAATAGACTACTCATGAATCTCATCCAGATTATCATCCTACTCCAAAGATCATACAAACTCCCTTTCCTCAGTTATGGCCTTTATGGATCATGAGAGGGTCCTGTTTGTCTGCCTTGGGAACTGTAGCCTCCATGTAGCTTCAGCTCCTATTACCCAGTATGTACCATGTCTGCGCTCATCGGCCTGATTTCCAACTGCCAACAACTCTGAGTCTCTGCTTTTTCCAGAGACTGAGCCAACTCTGCCCTCATGGCAGGCCAGAAAGGCTGGAATTAACACTTTCAACCGATGATGGGAAAGGATAGATAAAGAACTCAGATTCTTCACCCCTAGGACAGGGTAACTCTAAGTTGTAGACTCTGCACTGGCTCTGAGTAGGATTAAACCCTGCTTGCTCACGATGGGAACCTGCCTGAAAACGTACCCTTTATTGGTCTCTTCCCTTCTCTGGTTAGTTTCCTGGGATCATCACCTCAATAAACTACTTAAATAATTGTCTGACAATTCTGGGGGAATCCAAGCTGAGGCAGGAACTCTGGGAAGGCAAAGCTTCCAGGAATCCTGTTTACATAAGGACTCCTAGGTCTCCCAGGGAGAAACAGTGGTTGAAACTTGAACCTGAAAGCCAAGCCCAGATTCCTGGCGCTTGAATCCTTAAGTAAACTGCATCTCATAGGATGCCCTCCAGCAGCATGCTCAGGCTCAAGGAACTCATCCTAAAGTAGGAGACCAATGACTCCTGCCTTGGAGTGTTTGCAGTCTGTGGGCTGGTAGGAAGAAATGGTGTTTGTACTTGATACTGAATACTACCATTTAACTGTCTTTCACCTGGGCTCTGGTTAACATGACCCACACTGATGAAGAATGGATATGAAAATCAGAAAGGGCATTAACCCTCAGTAAACTTTTAAAATAGCTGTTTTCAGTAGATTGCTGGACCCTTTGAAGTCTGACTGAGGGGGTTTTCACTGACTGGAGAGACTCCCCTTTCAAGGACCGCGATTACAGGGAAAGTGGGGAAGCAAGGGTACAAATGAAGAGACAGCTCTAGGGTGACAGTAGTGGCCGCAGAGGTTCAGGTCTCCATTCTTTATCAGGGTGGTAGTAGCACCAGCTGACAAACAGGGCCACAAAGAGATGGAGTGGAGAGCAGCTGTGGTACCCATGGCCAGACAGCTTCAGTGGCTCCCTAGGACATCCTTCAATATGCAGCCCCAGTGGGGCAGCGAGGGATCTGGGGCAGGCTTCAGAGCCCCAGTGGCTTTGCTGAGTGAGGTCTTGAGTCACAGGCTGGTCACGGATAACTATACTCATATTCATCAGCAGGGTTGGGTCAAGGGGGACTGTAATCTGATGGAGCACATTTTGCTTCAGTCAACTCATTCCAGAGCCATCCTGTAACTTCAAGCCAGACAGGGGCTTTCTTTTCCTCTTTACAGTTTACTGGCAAAGTATCAGATGTTTTTTAGGGCAAATGCTACTATCTGCCCAGCTGCGCTCAGCAGTGACTGCCAGTGAGAAGTTTCAGTTGGGACTCACACGAGGGTAACTTCAGATGTAAAAGCCTGCCTCTGAATGCATCTCTTCATGCCCTTTAAACGTTGCAAATCAAAGAGGAACACGAGGGGGCTTGGTGGTTGGCAAACTTCCTGTTACAGGGTTAAGAATAGAGTCCTTTGTGTGGCCAAAACAGCTAAGGGTGAAGAGGAGTGGGGATCACAGGCAGCTTACCCGGGAGGTCAGAAACCCCACTGGAGATCAAAGCCAAACTTCTGGGCTAGAGTCAGGCAGGGTACCAATGGCACCTTACCCCCAGCCAATTGGGCACCCCCTTCCTTTCAGGCATCGACGCTCCTGCTCCTACTCACATCTCTTCTTCCTCCTTCCCCTCCCTTTCACGTTTATCCATTCATTGAGCACCCGTCCACTATGTGCCAGACCCAGAGATTTATTGTGTGTTCAGGAGGCTACAGGGTCCCTGACCCACACTAGCCCCTTCCCCTGTGCTATGTTCACCTGAGGATATGTTTTGCAAGTTGCATAAAGATTTTAATGGCGGTCTTCTAAGACCCTTGTCTCCAGTTTCCCCTTTGCCTTACTTGGTTTCACATATGGTGGCAATGAGGTAGCCATAAGCACTTTGGGAAGTTGGGTTGAAGTTTGGGTTCAGTGGATTGCATGCTAAGTTGCTTCAGTCATATCCTGAATGCCTCAGTTCTTTGCAACCCTATGGACCATAGCCCGCCAGGCTCCACTGTCCATGGAATTCTCCAGGTAAGAATTCTGGAGTGGGTTGCTGTGCCCTCCTCCAGAGGATCTTCCTAACCCAGGTATTGAACCCATCTCTCTCATCTCTCCTACATTGGCAGTCAAGTTCTTTTCCACTAGTACCACCTAAGAAGCCCATTTATTGGGTTGTTTATGGGACTCACAGTCACTCCCTATGGACTGCTCAATTATTGTTAGCCATCCCAAATGTAGAAATGGCTTCCAGGAATATTGCCACTGCCCATGGGACCAACTCACCCATTGTCACCAAAGGTGCAGGGCCTGTAGAACAGAGACGTGGGCAATAACACGGTGGGGATTTAGAGTGTGCACGAGGCAATGAGATGGCCTGAACTCATATAGCACCTAGTACAGGAAACTCAGTAGAAATTTCAAAAACAACAGTCTGAAAACTCTACAAAACATGACAAATAAGGAGTGTTCCAAGCTAAAATGAACTCTTCTGCATTCTGGAAAATAAAAATCCAATTTCGATCAATCATGCTAGAAGAAAGTAAATTATCTTTCTGTTCTCTGAAAGGAAAATTATTTGACAAAAACTGTTGTCATATAAAAAGATGATCAAAGAGAAAATCCAAGAAACACAGGATGAAAAGTAGTATAGAAGTGTATCAGACAGCTATTCAATAATAAAAATAATGTGATTTTTTCCTGGATTTTGAAATTAAAACATTAATCTTTGATTTGTTCTTTCATTTTAAATAATCACTTTCTTGATTTTCATGATAAATTTTGTATTCTTTTTCTTAAAGGGGCCTCCAAATTGTATAAGATTCAGGGTTCAAAAAACCCAGATCTGCTCAGGTACAGTAACGACTACTGGGCATAAAGTAGCCAAGATGTGGTCCTTGGCTTCAAGGTCCCCAGGCCACTGGACCAGCCTCATACACAAACTAAGAATTATGCAGTGTGCCACCTGGAAGCTCAGGGCCTCACCTCACTTCCATCCCTCAATTCAGTCTGCTTGTTTTTCTATCCAGAAATGAATTTTTAGGAGCTCACATACCTTACCTTAAGGTGCTTCCATTCCCCCCTTCCTCCTTCACACGTGAGGCATTCTCGGGCCCCCTCCTCCCCACACCCACGCCTCAGAACTCATCCCACTTCCTGTGTAAAGCACTTCTGTCCCGTTTCCACTTCACTGGACTGTCCTGTGTGTCCTCTGGGTTTCTTTTTTAATAACTATAGAGAGTTTGTTTTTTTTTTAATTGGAGGTTAATTGCTTTACAATGTTGTGTTGGCTTCTGCCAACACAACGCAAGCCATCCGTAATTTTTGTACACAAGCCCTCTCTCTCAAGCCTCCCTCCCACCCTTCTAGGTCATCACAGAGCACCCACCAGTCTGGGCTCCCTGTGTTATCAGCAGTTTCCCATGATGTATCTATTTTACACATGGTAGTGTATATGTCTTGAAATTATTTCTCCACACAGACACAGTTCTCTCGAGAAGAGGGCTTAGGCCATCTACTTTAAACCAACAATTTATTATTTCTTCCCTACTTGATCCATCCCTGACTTTTTTCTTTTCCCTCATCTGAGCATCCCAGGGGGTTGTGTTCTCTCCCATACCGCTTTGACAAAATGATTAAGAAATCAAGAGCATCTGGAGACTTAGAGGAAATATTGTGGGCTACCAGAAAAGTGGTCCACACACGTGTGGTGCTGGGCTGGGTTCTGTCGGTGGAGAGCGACAGGTAAAGAGCAGGGTCATCCTTATTGAAACTAGGAGCACTGCAAGGACAAAGGCTTTGTCTTATATTTCTCTGTATCTGCTTCCTGGCAGAGGGGAGAAAGGTAGGGATTCAATAAATATTTGATGGAAGGAGGAGAAAAGAACTGAGGGACATATTTGCACTGAGATGCTTCATCTGATAAAAGTAATCCTTTCTGTGCCTTCATTTCAAAGAAGTGAACCCTTTTCTATGCACAGATCATTTATCCTTCCCTCAGCTCCTGGGAACATGTGTTATTCCACCTGTTCAGGGTCAGTCCCTCCACCTTGACTTCAGACTCTCCTGAATCCTCCAGGCTTCAGTTCAGTTCAGTTCGGTCGCTCAGTCATGTCCAGCTCTTCGCAACCCCATAAACCGCAGCACACCAGGCCTCCCTGTCCATCACCAACTCTCAGAGTTTACTCAAATTCATGTCCACCGAGTCAGTGATGCCATCAAAACATCTCATCCTCTGTTGTCCCATTCTCTTCTCGCCTTCAATCTTTCCCAGCATCAGGGTCTTTTCAAATGAGTCAGTTCTTCACATCAGGTACCCAAAGTATTGGGTTTCAGCTTCAACATCAGTCCTTCCAATGAACACCCAGGACTGATCTCCTTTAGGATGGACTGGCTGGATCTCCTTGCAGTCCAAGGGACTCTCAAGAGTCTTCTCCAACACTACAGTTCAAAAGCATCAATTCTTTGGCGCTCAGCTTTCTTTATAGTCCAACTCTCACATCCATACATGACTACTGGAAAAACCATAGCTTTGACTAGATGGACT
>NW_011494605.1:1592983-1594009 GCF_000754665.1 Bison bison bison | reverse complement strand
GTTCTTCTGTGTATTCTTGCCACCTCTTCTTAATATCTTCTGCTTCTGTTAGGTCCATACCATTTCTGTCCTTTATTGTGCCCATGTTTGCATGAAAATTTTCCTTGGTATCTCTAATTTTCTTGAAGTGATCTCTAGTCTTTCCAATTCTATTATTTTCCTCTATTGAGAAAGGCTTTCTTATCTCTCCTTATTCTTTGGAACCCTGCATTCAAATGGATATATCTTTCCTTTTCTCCTTTGCTTTTTGCTTCTCCTCTTTTCACCTTTTGTAAGGCCTCCTCAGACAACCATTTTGCTTTTTTGCATTTCTTTTTCTTGGGGATGGTCTTGATCACTGCCTCTTGTACAATGTCACAAACCTCTGTCCATAGTTCTTCAGGCATTCTATCAGATCTAATCCCTTGAATCTATTTGTCACTTCCATTGTATAATCGTAAGTGATTTGGTTTAGGTCATACCTGAATGGTCTAGTGGTTTTCCCTACTTTCTTCAATTAAGTCTGAATTTAGCTATAAGGAGTTCATGATCTGAGCCACAGTCATCTCCCAGTCTTGTTTTTGCTGATTGTATAGAGCTTCTCCACCTTTGGCTGCAAATAATATAATCAATCTGATTTCGTTGTTGACCATCTGATGATATCCATGTGTAGAGTCTTCTCCTGTGTTGTTGAAAAAGGGTGTTTGCTATGTCCAGTGCGTACTCTTGGCAAAACTCTATTAGCTTTTTCACTGCTTCGTTTTGTACTCCAAAGCCAAATTTGCCTGTTACTCCAGGTGTTTCTTGACTTCCTACTTTTGCATTCAAGTCCCCTATAATGAAAGGGACATCTTTTTTGGGTGTTAGTTTTAGAAGGTCTTGTAGGTCTTCATAGAACCATTCAACTTCAGCTTCTTCAGCATTACTTGTCAGGGCATAGACTTGGATTACCATGATGTTGCATGTTCTGCCTTGAAAATGAACAGAAATCATTCTGTTGTTTTTGAGATTGCATCCAAGTACTGCATTTTGGACTCTTTTGTTGCT
>NW_011494605.1:1592210-1592883 GCF_000754665.1 Bison bison bison | reverse complement strand
ACAATATACAGCCTTGACATACTCCTTTTCCTATTTGGAACCAGTCTGTTGTTCCATGTCCTGTTCTAAATGTTGCTTCCTAACCTGCATACAGATTTCTCAAGAGGCAGGTCAGGTGGTATGGTATTCCATTCTCTTTCAGAATATTCCACAGTTTGTGGTGATCCACACAGTCAAAGGCTTTGGCATAGTCAATAAAGCAGAAATAGATGGTTTTTTTTGGAACTGTCTTGCCTTTTCTATGATCCAACGGATGTTGGCAACTTGATCTCTGGTTCCTCTGCCTTTTCTAAAACCAGCTTGAATATCTGGAAGTTCATGGTTCACGTACTGCTGAAGCCTGGCTTGGAGGATTTTGAGCATTACTTTGCTAGCATGTGAGATGAGTGCAATTGACCAGTAGTTTGAGCATTGCCTTTCTTTGGGATTGGAATGAAAACTGACTTTTTCCAGTCCTGTGGCCACTGCTGAGTTTTCCAAATTTGCTGGCATATTGAGTGCAGCACTTTTACAGCATCATCTTTAAAGATTTGAAATAGCTCATCTGGAATTCCATCACCTCCGATAGCTTTATTGATAGTGATGCTTCCTAAGGCCCACTTGACTTCACATTCCAGAATGTCTGGCTCTAGGTGAGTGATCACACCATTGTGATTATCTTGGTCGTGAAGAT
>NW_011494605.1:1586361-1592110 GCF_000754665.1 Bison bison bison | reverse complement strand
TTCTGTTGTTTTTGAGATTGCATCCAAGTACTGCATTTTGGACTCTTTTGTTGACCATGATGGCTACTCCATTTCTTCTAAGGGATTCTTGCCCTCAGTAGTAGATACAATGGTCATCCAAGTTAAATTCACCCACTCCAGTCCATTTTAGTTTGCTGACTCCTAAAATCAGCAAGCTAAATCTGAATCCTCTGAATCCTCCAGGCTTAGCTCTGATAATCATCTTCCTGCTCCCAGGTTCAGCCTCTCTCCATTTCTCTACTGCCTCTCTTGGGTCAGCCTTTAGCCACACTCAAACTTCTCCCACCCTTAGGCCCCCTGACTTCCACCTTCTGGACTATTTCCTCCCTGTAACTGCCATCTACAAGCTCTTCATTCTGTTGCACTTGCTGTCTCTACTGCCTTATTTGGCATTTATCCATTAACTGAAACTTACCTAATGACAGTCACTGACGACCAGTTGCCCCATCCCTTAAGCATTTTCTCTGCTCCCCTTCTAACAGCATAGAGCACTGACGGTCATCACCGCATCCTTGAAACTCGTTCCATGATTGACTTCCACTAAACTGCCACTTGTTCTTGAGCCTCCCTAGATCTACCTTCTTCACAGCTGGCAGCAGGTGATCTCTGCAAATGAGGCTCTGATTTTCCACATCATCTTTCTCTTCTTGAAGAGTAATGAAGTCACCCCATCTGTGGGAAGTCTCTCCCTATTACAGTGATCAGGGCAGGATGCTGTAGCTGAAGAGGGCCACTGACCACTCAACAGCATATTCAGAGAAGAGAGAGGTGTGATCGTGGTGGAATCTGAGCCTTGTTAAAGCAGGAGGATGAACCAGGACTTAGAAACCTAGAGAGGAAAACATGTCATGGAGACTGGAAAGGAGGAAATCAATGTGCTCTAAGCACCTCCAAGTCACTAAATAGATCATTGAGTGGAATATTAATATTTGAGGAGGTAGGTTTTGCTTTACTGAAAGAGAACTTCATAAAGGTTACAGCCATGTAACAGTAGAAAGGGTCTCTGGTAACCTATGCGACATCTTCATGTGAACTAGAAAAAGGTGCTTCTTCTGTAGCAAGTTTAAGCCTGACACAATGGCCCTCAGCACCCACTTGTTAGTTTGGGCAGGTGGCCTAGTGCAGAACATAATTCATGCTGTCTCATGTACTAACTCCATGGAAGGCAGTGAGATTTCACTGAATCCTCTCAGTGAGTCACTGAGAGGATTCAGCCAATGATTGGATGATCTGTTTTTGTTCCATAGGAAATATTTCTTATAATCCTTCTTACTATGATCTAACCTTTGTAATGAAGATGTGCTAGACATAGAAGGAGAGGGAGATGAAGGGAAGAAATAATAAAGCACAAGAGAGAGGGATGGACAGAGAGGAAGATGGAGGGGAAGAGAGATGAGATGGAAGAGAGACGGAGGAGAAAGGGAAAGAGCAGAGAAAGAGATTGATTGACCATTTTAATTTTATAGTATCCAAATATGCCCAGATCCAGCTGCATCTTCCCTGTTTCACGAGCAAATCATTTCTAGATGTGTATACCACAAAATTTTTTCTATAAAATTTTTCTATAAAATTAATTTCTATCCTATTATTTTCCTGTCCTGCCTACTTGCTATTTGAATCCCAATTTTGTTCCAGGCGGTAACATGGAATGAATGATATTGGGTCTATGCCAGTGGTTCTCAACCTGACTACACAGTAGAATCAACTTTACAGTTAAGAACTTTATATATTTATACAAATTTTATATAAAAGTATATATAATAGTTTATATTTATGTTTATATAAAGCTTATAGATAGCAACATTATATTTCCCTATATATTTATTAATGTTATTTTTATATATTGTTTATATAAATTTTATGTGTATATTTATATTAGTATTTATGTAAAACAAACATTACTGCTATATATACATTATGTATTTACATTAAATGTTTATATCTATGTTTATGCTAATTTTACATAAAAGTATAGATTTATAATATTTATGTTGTTGTTATTTAATTGCTAAGTCATGTCTGACTCTTTACAACCCCTTGGACTGTAGTCCACCAGGCTCCTCTGTCCACAGGATTTCCCAGGCAAGAATACTGGAGTGGATTGCCATTCCTTCTTCAGGGGACCTTCCCAACCCAAGGCTCAAACCCATGTCTCTTGCTTTGGCAGGCAGATTCTTTACCACTGAGTCATCAGGGAAGCCCAATATTTGCATTATGTACAATTTAATTTACCCATATATATGTAATCAGAAACTTTGAGACTAAAGCCCAGGCATATATAGTGTAAAATTCCCCCAGGTGATTCCAGTCAGGATTGGAATCACAGGTTCTGAGATACTAACTTCTTTTTCCATTTGTGAGCTATTTCACTCTAGCCTCACCATATGCAGAGTACATCATGAGAAATGCTGGGCTAGAAGAAGCACAAGCTGGAATCAAGATTGCCAGGAGAAATATCAATAACCTCAGACATACAGATGACACCACCCTTATGGCAGAAAGTGAAGAGGAACTAAAAAGCCTCTTGATGAGAGTGAAAGAGAAGAGTGAAAAAGTTGGCTTCAAGCTCAACATTCAGGAAACTAAAATCATGGCATCTGGTCCCATCACTTCATGGGAAATAGATGGGGAAACAGTGTCAGACTTCATTTTTCTGGACTCCAAAATCACTGGTGATTGCAGCCATGAAATTAAAAGATGCTTATTCCTTGGAAGGAGAGTTATGACCAACCTAGACAGCATATTCAGAAGCAGAGACATTACTTTGCCAACAAAGGTCCGTCTTGTCAAGGCTATGGCTTTTCCAGTGGTCATGTATGGATGTGAGAATTGGACTGTGAAGAAAGCTGAGCGCCGAAGAATGGATCCTTTTGAACTGTGGTGTTGGAGAAGACTCTTGAGAGTCCCTTGGACTGCAGGAGATCCAGCCAGTCCATTCTAAAGGAGATCAGTCCTGGGTGTTCTTTGGAACGAATGATGCTAAAGCTGAAACTCCAGTACTTTGGCCACCTCATTCATGCAAAGAGTTGACTCATTGGAAAAGACTCTGATGCTGAGAGGGATTGGGGGCAGGAGGAGAAGGGGATGACAGAGGATGAGATGGCTGGATGGCATCACTGACTCGATGGACATGAGTTTGGGTAAACTCCAGGAGTTGGTGATGGACAGGGAGGCATGGCATGCTGCGATTCATGGGGTTGCAAAGAGTTGGACACGACTGAGTGACTGAACTGAACTGAACTGAACAGCTTCAAGGAAGCCATGTTACCTAGTAAACAGAGGTCTGTTGAAATACTTCTGGAAGAGCTTTTATTTTCCTATAAAAAGGGATAGGCATAACATTCTGGTTCATGGGTGCTGCCATTTCTCCTTTTTCCTGGTATGACTATGGACAACCAGCCTGAAGACAAAAAACTTTTCAAACAGCAAGAACAATATCCACAAATATGTGCTAAAGACAGTGAAAGAGAAAGGTAGACAGGCCTCAGTTTTCAGACCAGGTGAGTTTCTGCAGCATCCCTCTCCTGACCATCTCAAGAGCACTTGTTATTTGAAATTCTTAAATATCTTTGTTTTGTAAGCCAAAGATAATCGAGTTTTCTGTTATTTGCGAGTAAAAGCAATTTACCCGCATATGTGGTATTTTCTTAGGACAAAGGCTATTATGATTGAAAGGAGTTCAGAAAATGACTGTTCCTTGGATAACAGTGTACAATGATTTGAGGTCAATTTTTTTAAACTGACTGCAGCTTGTTAGGGCTGTCATAACAAGGTACTACAGACTGAGAGGATAAAACAACCAAAACTTATTTTCTCATAGTTCTGGAGGCTAGAAGTCCAGGATCAAAGTTTGGCAGGACTGATTTCTTCTGAGGCTTTCTCTTCAGCTTGTTAGAGAGAGACCATCTTCTCTCTCTGTCTTCATATTTTTTCCTCTGTATGTGCCGTGTCCTAAGATCCTTTTCCTATAAGGATGCCAGTGGATTAAGTCCCACCCCAACATTCTCATTTAACCTTGATTATCTTTTGTAAAGACTCTGTCTACAGATGCAATCACATTCTGAGGTACTGTTAAGATGTCAAGGTATGAGTATTAGGGGATAAAGTTAGGTCCACAATGTGTGTGTGGGTGAGGGTGTGTGTGTGTGTTTGTTAGTCACTCAGTCATGTCTGACTCTTTGCGAGCCTATGGACAGTAGCCCACCAGGCTCCTCTGTCCTTGGAATTCTCCAGGCAAGAATATGGGAGTGCTTTGCCATTTCTTTCTCCAGGGGATCTTCCCGACACAGGGATTAAAACTATATCTCTAACTTCTGCATTAGCAGGCGGGCTCTTTACCACTAGCGCCACCTGGGAAGCCCTCTATCCATAATACTGATGACTAAAATTTGGTCAGCAATTTTGAATGCAGAGTTCCAAAGAATAGCAAGAAGAGATAAGAAAGCCTTCCTCAGTGATCAGGGCAAGGAAATAGAGGGGGAAAAAAGAATGGAAAAGACTAGAGATCTCTTCAAGAAAATTAGAGATACCAAGGGAAATATTCACGCAAAGATGGGCAAAATAAAGAACAGAAATGGTTTGGACCTAACAGAAGTAGAAGACATTAAGAAGAGATAGCAAGAGTACACAGAAGAACTGTACAAAAAAGATCTTCATGACCAAGATAATCACAATGGTGTGATAACTCACCTAGAGGCAGACATCCTGGAAGGTGAAGTCAAGTGGGCCTTAGGAAGCATCACTATGAACAAAGCTAGTGGAAGTGATGGAATTCCAGTTCAGTTCAGTTCAGTCACTCAGTCGTGTCCAACTCTGCGACCCCATGAATCACAGCATGCCAGGGCTCCCTGTCCATCACCAACTCCTGGAGTCTACCCAAACCCATGTTCACTGAGTTGGTGAAGCCATGCAACAATCTCATCCTCTGTCGTCCCCTTCTCCTCCTGCCCCCAATCTCTCCCAGCATCAGAGTCTTTTCCAATAAGTCAACTCTTCGCATGAGGTGGCCAAAGTATTGGAGTTTCAGCTTCAACATCAGTCCTTCTAATGAACACCCAGGACTGATCTCCTTTAGGATGAACTGACTGGATCTCCTTGCAGTCCAAGGGACTCTCAAGAGTCTTCTCCAACACCACAGTTCAAAAGCATCAATCCTTTGGCACAGCTTTCTTTATAGTCCAACTCTCACATCCATACATGACTACTGGAAAAACCATAGCCTTGACTAGATGGACCTTTGTTGTCAAAGTAATGTCTTTGCTTTTTAATATGCTGTCTAGGTTGGTCATAACTTTCCTTCCAAGGAGTAAGCATCTTTTAATTTCATGGCTGCAATCACTATCTGTGGTGATTTTGGAGCCCCCCAAAATAAGGTCAGCCACTGTTTCCACTGTTTCCCCATCTATTTGCCATGAAGTGATGGGACCAGATGCCATGATCTTAGTGTTCTGAATGTTGAACTTTAAGCCAACTTTTTCACTCTCCTCTTTCACTCTCATCAAGAGGCTTTTTAGTTCCTCTTCACTTTCTGTCATAAGGGTGGTGTAATCTACATATCTGAGGTTATTGATATTTCTCCAGGCAATCTTGCTTCCAGCTTATGCTTCCTCCAGCCCAGCATTTCTCATGATGTACTCTGCATATAAGTTAAATAAGCAGGGTGACAATATACAGCCTTGACGTACTCCTTTTCCTATTTAGAACCAGTCTGTTGTTCCATGTCCAGTTT
>NW_011494605.1:1585811-1586137 GCF_000754665.1 Bison bison bison | reverse complement strand
ATATCAATAACCTCAGATATGCAGATGACACCACCCTTATGGCAGAAAGTGAAGAGGAACTAAAGTGAAAGTGATCAAACTGAAAGACGAGAGTGAAAAAGTTGGCTTAAAGCTCAACATTCAGAACACTAAGATCATGGCATCTGTTCCCATCACTTCATGGCAAATAGATGGGGAAACAGTGGCTGACTTTATTTTTGGGAGCTCCAAAATCACTGTAGATGGTGACTGCAGCCATGAAATTAAAAGACATTTGGTCCTTGGAAGGAAAGTTATGACCAACCTAGACAGCATATTAAAAAGTAGAGACATTACTTTGCCAACAA
>NW_011494605.1:1585341-1585711 GCF_000754665.1 Bison bison bison | reverse complement strand
ATGCCAGCAAATTTGGAAAACCCAGCAGTGGTCACAGGACTGGAAAAGGTCAGTTTTCATTCCAATCCCCCAAAAAAGGCAATGCCAAAGAATGCTCAAACTACCACACAAATGTACTTATCTCACATGCTAGTAAAGTAATGCTCAAAATCCTCCAAGCCAGGCTTCAACAATCCATGAATCATGAACTTCCAGATGTTCAAGCTGGACTTAGAAAAGGCAGAGGAACTAGAGATCAAGTTGCCAACATCCACTAGATCATAGAAAAAGCAAGACAGTTGCAGAAAAACATCTATTTCTGCTTTATTGACTATGCCAAAGCCTTTGACTGTGTGGATCACAATTAACTGTGGGAAATTCTGAAGAGATG
>NW_011494605.1:1580866-1584974 GCF_000754665.1 Bison bison bison | reverse complement strand
CTCCAATACTTTGGCCACCTCATGCGAAGAGTTGACTTATTGGAAAAGACTCTGATGCTGGGAGGGATTGGGGGCAGGAGGAGAAGGGGACGACAGAGGATTAGATGGCTGAATGGCATCACCAACTCAATGGACATGGGTTTGGGTGGACTCTGGGACTTGGTGATGGACAGGGAGGCCTGGCATGCTGTGGTCCATGGGATCGCAAAGAATGGGACACAACTGAGCAACTGAACTGAACCGAACTGATGATTTTCATGATTGGCTTAGATCAGTTGTTCTGAATCCTGACTACAATCACCTGGAGAAATTGTAAAACTATAGATGCCTAAGCCTTGCTTCCAGGGCTTCCTAGGTGGCACAGTGATAAAGAATCTGCCTGCCAATGCAAGAGACAGAAATGTTACGTTTCGGCCCTGGGTTGGGAAGATCCCCTGGAGAAGAAAATGGCAACCCACTCCAGTATTCTTGCCTGGAAAATTCCATGGACAGAGAAGCCTGGTGGGCTACAGTCCGTGGGGCAGCAAACGGTCGGACATAACTGAGCGTGCACACAGACACAGACACACAAGCCTTGCTCCCAAAGGTGATTTCATTAGTCTGGGTGGGCCAGATATATAATGTTAGGTATTGGCAACCATTATTTCTCATATGAGAGTTGTCAACTTTATTTTTAAAAATCCCCAGAACTTTGAGGGAGAGGTGAGAGGCCCACCTTGTTCTCTTGGGTAGACGCTGAGGGAGGAGTAATACAAAAAGAGGTCTTTGTGTTGGGGTCAAACTGCATGTCTTGTCCATAAAATGGGGAGAAACCCAGCTTATCTTCATTCTCGGTCCTTATAAGAACAGGGCAGATGAAGATGCCCAGAGGCACTGGCAGCCACATCTGTTTGAGAAAGGATATCTGAAATGGAATACACAGGGGTGCACAGGGCCGGAAGCCAGTCATTTGGTGCCAACATGGCCCTATGTTTTTTGTCTATGCTATCAATTAATATGCCTGATTTTTTTCCCCCAGGGACTGGTATTAAACTTATATTTGGGCTTCCCTGGTGGCTCAGAGGTTAAAGCGTCTGCCTCCAATGCGGGAGACCCAGGTTCGATCCTTGGGTTGGGGAGATCCCCTGGAGAAGGAAATGGCAACCCACTCCAGTATTCTTGCCTGGGGAAGCCCACAGACGGAGGAGCCTAGTGGGCTCCAGTCCACAGGGTCGCAAAGAGTCGGACACGACTGAGTGACTTCACTTTCACTTACACTTTGTTGAAACTTGCAGATGCCTAAGAAGGACTGGAAGAGGCTGCTTATCACCCAGTGTGCCAAGAAACCACCCTCAATAGACACTGCCAAGGAATTAATTGTTCATTTCCCGAGAGCATGGCTTAACAAGTCCTTTGACACTATTTGTGTCATGCTTTTTAAATTTGTAATTTCTGTTGCAAAATTAGTTCTGGGTTAGTTTAAGAAATTTACAGTCAGCCCATTAACTCAATTCACCTACAGTTCTTTTGGCTGGAGGCTGTGCCCTGCAGCTTGTGGGATCTTAGTTACCTAACCAGGGGACACGGGGACCCATCAATGAAAGCTCTGAGTCCTAACCACTGGACCTCCAGGGAATTCCCAATCCAATTTCATTAACTTGACCAAATCAGGTACTGTTATTAATTAACTACTGCTGCTATAAAAAATTATCACAAGCTTAATGGCTTATGTGTTGAGTCGCTGTCATTTCCAACTTTTTTGCAACCACAATGGATTGTAGCCTGCCAGGCTCCTCTGTCCATGGGATTTTTTTTCCAGGCAAGAGTACTGGAGTGGGTTGCCATTTCTTCCTTAAGGGGATATTCTTGACCCAGGGATCAAACCCATATTTCCTGTGTCTCTCACATTGGCAGGCATATTCTTTACCACTGAGTCACCTGGGAAGCCCAACACATTTTTTTAAAATCTGGTGGTCATGAGTCTGAAATGTCTTATAAATGAGTCTGATAAAATCAAGGTGTTGACAGTGTGGTTCCTCTAGACTCTCTAGGGGAGAATCCATTCCTTGCCTTTTCCAGTTCCTAAGAGCTGTCCTCATTTCTCAGCCCAGGGCCCCACATCACTTTTTTTCCCTCTGCTTCCATAATCACATTGCCTTCTTTCTGACTCTGATTTCTTCTGGGTCCCTTGTGATTACATAAGGCCCATCTGGATAATGCAGGATAATCTCCCTATCTCAATATCATTAACTTGATCACATCTACAAAGTCCTTTGCTATAGGAAGTAATATCTATATGTTCCATAGACATCTTTGGGAGACTATTATTCAGTTTACCACAAGTGCTCAGTGTTCCAGGAGTTTCCAGCTTGGTAGTCGTGGACAAAGACAAATGGTACATACATCAGAATATCCTCCTTCCCCCAACAACTAAGTCCAACATCACAAGAGGATCTTCCTTGTTCAGAAGTCTTCCCTAAGACTGATATGGCTTACAGTTGATGCAAAGCTCCTAGCCATTTGGGGACCTTTGCACATTGGAGACACTGTGGTTGAATCTCAAGACCATGACTCCCAAGTTGGAAGTAATGCTCAGTTCCAGCAGACCCAGTTTGTAACTTGGGCTCAGAACTTTGACAGTGTCTCCTCCCACTCTAACTTCTTGCTTGTCCAAAGCAAGCTGGCCTGTTACACAGCCATTTTCTCTAAGACTTTTATATGAAAAATTGGAAATGTTTCCTCATTGGCTTATTAATTTCTAAAACTCCATCAGGGGAATGGCAGTGTAATTATTATTGGCTGAACCAGCATATCTTACATAGGGAGGCAAGATTAATAAAACAAAATATTCTTTTGGGTACATATTATTATAGTTGCATAATGCATATCAAGACAAAGTACATTTTTCCAAGGGGTAAAATTCATACTGTTCTATATAAGAAAATTTTACCACAGGGCAACTCCTGCTTTATCTTTTCATTTCAAACTCTATCTGAAAATTTAAAAGTCTTGTTTCTCATAAACCTTCCACACCATGGTCAGTGATAAGCCTACAGTCTAGTGTTAGGGGTTTAGAAATAGTTCTATTTTAAAATACACAGAATCATTCTGAGAATCAAGTGGTAGAAACATACTTTCAGAAATAAATTCATATTCAGATGAAAGATCATAATAACATATGTAACAGATTCTATTAATATAACAGTTACTGCTGTCATCATGATTATCTGGTTGTATTGCATCTTAAACTAATTGGCATGTTTGCTTTTGATATTGTAAAGCTAATATGTAATGAGAGGCAGCATTTTATAACAAAAAGAAGGCTGCTTTTGGAATAGGGAAGACTAAGGTGTACATTCCTGTCGTGCCAGGTACTATCTGTGTGAGCACGGGTAAGTCTTTAGTCTGAGTTTTTTCTTCATTTCTTAAGTGAGGATTCAAGTACTTACCTTGTAGAGATGTGTGAGGTATATAATTATTCATATAAAATACCCCGTGCAATGCCTGTTTATAATGCACCATCACTGAATGGTTACTATGGCTATTTGTTTGGCTTATAACTAATGAAGACACTGACTTTGTTATTACTAAATCAATCCCTTTAGGAGACTGAACACAAATGAAAGATAATAGAGGTCTTTAAAAATGTCTCTGACATTCTGGCCATTTGGCCAGGGAGTCAGTTACCATCCTCCCTTCATAAATGCAAAGTCGACTACATAAAAGAAAAAAAAATAATTTATTCCCTCCAAGTATTCATCAAATGAGATAAGGTCTCTGAGAAAGATTAAGGGCTTACATTTTTTATTAGACCTGCTTCCCATAAAATTTCATAGAGGATAAAAGGAGGGGAAGTGTAGAAGCAGCACTGTTTCTGTTTTATCTGCTACCTGCAGTTATAAATCTTCCTGAGATATCATTAATTATAGTGGTGCCATTCACAACGCTGCTATTCCAGGCCTGCTAGAATTTTTACTAAAAATTCTAGGACTGGGACTTAGAAATTTGCAGCTGAATTTTTGTATGAGGTTGAAACTTGAAGACTGTGACAGAAGTAACACGTTCAAACTATCACTATGGACTGAACGTCTGTGTCCTCTCCCCAGTACACATGCTGAAACCCTAACCC
>NW_011494605.1:1579744-1580766 GCF_000754665.1 Bison bison bison | reverse complement strand
ACTACTATAGCTCAGCTCTGCATAATCCAACATATGCTTCAGTTCAGTTGCTCAGTGGTGTCCGACTCTTTGTGACCCCATGAATTGCAGCACGCCAGGCCTCCCTGTCCATCACCAACTCCCGGAGTCCACCCAAACCCATGTCCATTGAGTCGGTGATGCCATCCAGCCATCTCATCCTCTGTCGTCCCCTTCTCCTCCTACCCTCAATCCCTCCCAGCATCTGAGTCTTTTCCAATGAGTCAACTCTTTGCATGAGGTGGCCAAAGTATTGGAGTTTCAGCTTCAATGTCAGTCCTTCCAATGAACACCCAGGACTGATCTCCTTTACGATGGACTGGTTGGATCTCCTTGCAGTCCAAGGGACTCTCAAGAGTCTTCTCCAACACCACAGTTCAAAAGCATCAATTCTTTGGTGCTTAGCTTCCTTCACAGTCCAACTCTCACATCCATACATGACCACTGGAAAAACCATAGCCTTGATTAGACCTTTGTTGGTAAAGTAATGTCTCTGCTTTTTAATATGCTGTCTAGGTTGGTTATAACTTTCCTTACAAGAAGTAAGCGTCTTCTAATTTCATGGCTGCAATCACCATCTGCAGTGATTTTGGAGCCCAAAAAATAAAGTCTGACACTGTTTCCACTGTTTCCCCATCTATTTCCCATGAGATGATGGGACCAGATGCCATGATCTTCGTTTTCTGAATGTTGAGCTTTAAGCCAACTTTTTCACTCTCCTCTTTCACTTTCATCAAGAGGCTCTTTAGTTCCTCTTCACTTTCTGCCGTAAGGGTGGTGTCATCTGCATATCTGAGGTTATTGATATTTCTCCTGGCAATCTTGATTCCAGCTTGTGCTTCTTCCAGCCCAGCGTTTCTCATGATGTACTCTGCATAGAAGTTAAATAAGCAGGGTGACAATATACAGCCTTGATATACTCCTTTTCCTATTTGGAACCAGTCTGTTGTTCCATGCCCTGTTCTAACTGTTGCTTCTTGACCTGCATACAGGTTTCTCAAGAG
>NW_011494605.1:1577753-1579618 GCF_000754665.1 Bison bison bison | reverse complement strand
CCATCTCTTTCAGAATTTTCCACAGTTTATTGTGATCCACACAGTCAAAGGCTTTGGCATAGTCAATAAAGCAGAGATAGATGTTTTTCTGGAATTCTCTTGCTTTTTCCATGATCCAGCAGATGTTGGCAATTCGATCTCTGGTTCCTCTGCCTTTTCTAAAACCAACTTGAACATCTGGAAGTTCACAGTTCATGTATTGCTGAATCCTGGCTTGGAGAATTTTTAGCATTACTTTACTAGTGTGTGAGATGAGTGCAATTGTGTGGTAGTTTGAGCATTCTTTGGCATTGCCTTTCTTTGGGATTGGAATGAAAACTGACCTTTTCCAGTCCTGTGGCCACTGCTGAGTTTTCCAAATTTGCTGGCATATTGAGTGCAGCACTTTCACAGCATCATCTTCCAGGATTTGAAATAGCTCAACTGGAATTCCATCACCTCCACTAGTTCTGTTCATAGTGATGCTTTCTAAGAGACCACTTGACTTCACATTCCAGGATCTGGCTCTAGTTGAGTGATCACATCATCATGATTATCTTGGTCGTGAAGATCTTTTTTGTACAGTTCTTCCGTGTATTCTTGCCACCTCTTCTTAATATCTTCTGCTTCTGTTAGGTCCATACCATTTCTGTCCTTTATTGAGCCCATCTTTGCATGAAATGTTCCCTTGATATCTCTACTTTTCTTGAAGAGATCTCTAGTTGTTCCCATTCTGTTATTTTCCTCTATTTCTTTGCACTGATGTTAGGGCCTCTGAAAGGTAAGTAGGTCATGAGAATGGAGCCTTCATTAATGTGATTGTTGTTTAGTCACTAATCATGTCCAACTCTTTGTGACCCCATGGGTTGTAGGCTGTCAAACTCCTCCACCCGTGGAATTTTCCAGGCAAGAAATCTGGAGTGAGTTGCCATTTTCTTCTCCAGGGGATTTTCCCCATCCAGGGATCAAACCTGTGTCTCCTGCCTTAGTAGGCAGATTCTTCACCACTGAGACACCAGGAAAGCCCCATTAATATGATTAATACACTAATAAAAGAGACCACAGAGAGTTCTCTCACCCATTTTACCATGTGAGGATACAAGGATTCTGGAAGAGCCTGGAAGAGGCTTCCACCAGAGCCCAACTGTGCTGGCACCCTGATCTTGAATTCTTGCCTCAACAATAGTAAGAAATAAATTTCTGTGGTTTTCAAGCCACTCAAACTGTGATGTACTGTTCTAGCAGACTTTAGTAAGACAGGAGCTGTGTGGAGAGAGCCTAGAAACTATGAGCAATTCCCTCAAAATTTCAATGATGAGGGATGAGCTTTACATGTGCAAGTGAGACCACCTCAGGCTTGCCACTTAGCAGCTGTTCCAGGGTTGGGAACAGAAGAGAGATACTTGAGATCAAGCAGTGCTGGGGGACACTGGAATTCTGAACTTTCCATTGTGGAGCGATCTATTTAACACTCTTAATATTCCTGGAATCCAGCTGATATACCAGGATGGCTGTACTTTAGAAGAAAGGACCGTGTCGTATAGTAAGGCCCACACTAGAGGGAAGAAGCTGGCACTAGTGGTAAAGAATCTGCCTCCCTGGAGGAGGAAATGGCAACCCACTCCAGTGTTCTTGCCTGAAAAATTCCATGAATACAGGAGCCTGGCAGGCTATAGTCCATGGGGTAGCGAAGAGTCAGACATAACTGAATGCCTAAGCACAGCAGCAGATTTGCCTTAAAGTCTATAACCAAGACTGACAAACTCATAGGAGAGACAGAATTTAGAAGTTGAGTTTTACCAAGTTAGAAGGGCTATAAAAACATCTTAGGATTTTCACATATCTGAAGTAACAAAGTATATCATTAAGTCTGCATCAGTTTAATT
>NW_011494605.1:1572007-1577653 GCF_000754665.1 Bison bison bison | reverse complement strand
TTAAACTGACTGCTAAAACGACACTCTTCAGAGAAAAGATAATAGATAACCCAGAATCCATGATTTCACAATGTGTTATTCAAAATATCCAATATTCAATTTAAAAAACCACTAGACATACAAAGAAATGGGAAAATGTGATTATGAAACATGCAGCTAATAGGAACAGAACTTGATATGGTATAGATGTCTGATGTCAGATGTAAGACTTTAAAACAATTACTGTAAATATGTTCGAAGAATTAAAGGAAAATATGCTCAGAGGGTAAAGGAAAATATGATCCCAATGTATGAGCAAAACGGGAATCTCAGCAGTCATGTAGAAACTTAAAAGAAAGATTTAATGGAAATTTAATTAGTATACTAGATGAAACAGTAGTAAAAGCTAAACAGTATAGTAAATGAAATGAAAATTTTACTGAATGGCTTAACATAAGATTAGGGATGGCAGAAGGTGTTAGTTCCTTTGAATACAGATCAAAAAATTATACAATTTGAAAATCTGAAACAAAAGATTGAAGAAAAATGAAGAGAACATCAGAGATCTGTGGACAAGAGTAAACATGCAGTCTATTATATGCTTTTATGATCCATATTCTAAAATCAAGAAACAATGACAAAGGGAAATTATAGGTCCAATATTCATATGAACACAGATGAGAAAACCTAAATAAAATATTACCTATAATCATATAAAAAGCATATTTACAAAATAACGAAGTATAAGACAACAAGAAAGGTATAATATCAGGAACCAGTAACTCAATGTAATTCACTTTGCACATAGGCTAAAGTTGAAAGCTCACATGATTATCTCAACAATCAGTATAGAAAGAGCATTTGGCACTGTTCAAAACTTACTACTTTTGCATGAATCACCGACTCGATGGACATGAGTTTGAGTGAACTTCGGGAGTTGGTGACAGACAGGGAGGCCTGGTGTGCAGCAATTCGTGGGGTCACAAAGAGTTGGACACGACTGAGCGACTGAACTGAACTGAACTGAATAAGAATTAAGTTCATACAAAAAATAGAAAAAACCACTATAATGAACTCCAACATACTTACCATCAACAATGAGAAGGATAGTTTGTTTTATCCATACCTCAACCACTGTTCAACACTAACAGCTCCCACCTCCACTGGAAGTTTTTGGAGCAAATCCCAGACATCATATTTCATCCATAAATGCTTTACTGTATATGATATTATAAAATATATAGGCTCTTTTTTTTTAATAACTAGATCCCAGCACCATTCCATTCCTAAAAAAAAAAAAAAAAAAGATTTTAAAAATTATTTAAGATTATCTTAAGTAAGTCAGCATTCAAATTTCTACTCTTGCTTCATAAGCACTTCATATTAGACTGTCTTTTTCACTCTTTTAATACACAGGGTCCACAGGGTCTCTTTTTTGATTTTTTCCTTTGCAATTTGTTGAAAAAAATCATATGGTCTTCATTTTGCTGCTTAAATCCCTATGGTTTTATTTAACAAGTTAGTTACTTTAAACATTATATTTCCTGTACATTGGTGATATATTTGGATGCTTTGGTGAGATTCAAGTTTGATTCTTTTGTCATGAAAGTTCATATTTTATTGTACCAAAAGGGATATAATGTCTGATTTTCTCTCTTTTTGTGATATTAAGATTGATCAATGTGTTTGAATGTTGTCACACTGACCCAACCCATGATAAAAATCCTTTTCAGCTTTTCACTAATGGTTTTAGTAGCCATGAATATTCTAATTCTTCATTCTCTCTGTTCATTTATCACTTGGAGTCTTCTATAAAGACCACTCATCAATTCTTTGGTCACCCTGGGGTATAATTCCAACAAGAAATTCAGTATGAATGCTTGCTTCTTTCTTTTTATTTATCAAATTAGAGAATGAGTTGGTTCTTCAATTACTCAAAGCTGACTCATGCCTTTTTTCCCCTTCAAGTATTTTTACCAACTCAAGGATTTTTAACACATTTGATGTATTTTGATGCAATGTGTGTGTGGTCAGATGCTCAGTTGTGTCCAGCTCTTTGAGACTGCATGGACTCTAGCCTGCCAGGCTCCTCTGCCCATGGAATTTTCCAGGCAAGAACACTGGAGTGGGTTGCCATTTCCTTCTCCAGGGGATCTTCCCGACACAGGGATTGAACCCATGTCTCCTGTGTCTCCTGCATTTGCAGGAGGATTCTTTACCACTAGCGCCACTTGGGAAGCAATTTGATGCAATACAATTATAATTCCTTTTGGGCTTCCCTTATGGTTCAGCTGGTAAAGAATCCACCTGCAATGAGGGAGACCTGGGTTTGATCCCTGGGTTGGGAAGATCCCCTGGAGAAAGGAAAGACTACCCAGTCCAGTATTCTGGCCTAGAGAATTCCATGGACTATATAGTTCATGGGGTCGCAGAGAGTCGGACACGACTGAGCAACTTTCACTTTCACTTGGTGCTTGTGGGAGACAGAATAATAAGCCCCCAAAGATGTCCATATCCTAATCCCTGGATCTATGAACATGTTATCTTAAATGGCAAAGGGAGAATTAAGTTGACACATGGAATTAGAATTGTTAATCACGTGACCTTGAGAAAGGTGATTATCTGAGTGGCCTCACTGTAATCGTAAGAGTCCTTCAAGGAGGAAGGAGGGAGACAGAAGAGTAGGTCAGAGTGAAACAAGTTGAGAAAGACTTGACTCTTCACTGTTGGTTTTGAAGATGGAGGAAGGAGATCATGAGCCAAGGAATGTTGGTGGCATCTGGAAGCTGAAAAGGAAACAGGTTCTCCTAGAAAGGAACCCAATAAAATCCTTTGATTTTAGCACAGGAAGACCTGCATCAGACTTCTGACCTACAGAACAGTAAGATAATAAACATGTATTGTTTTCAACCTCCAAGTTTGTAGTGATTTGTTATGGTGGCAATCAAAATGCAATACAGTGCTTATCATCTCTGCAATAAAAAAAATCAATAACAATGGAACAGAGAAACTATTCCAAATAGTACAAGTTTAACAGATTTGGCAGATTAAACTTATAAAAATAAAAATGTCTCTACAGTTGCAATAATTAGCAAATATAATGAAAAGTAAGAAACTGTTTTCAATAATAAAAAGAAAAAAAACTATAATTAAACACCCAGGATTAAGTAGACCTTTATGCAGAAAATTTGAAAACTCTAGCAAAGAATATAGAAGATGAACTGAGAGAGAAACATTTTATGTTCTTGGATAGGATGATGCAATATTACAAAGATGTCAGTTCCCCAAATTAGTCTATAAATTTAATGTATCACAATAAAAATTCCAGTTGAACTGCATGAGAAACTTGATAAGCTTACTCTAAAATAAAAAAAGAATAAAAGATCACAGAGTTAAATAAATCGAGAAAGATGGAGAAAGAAACTTGCTAAATGGGGTATTAAGAAGCCTAGTAATAATGCAGTGTTTTACTATTTCAAGAAAGACAAATAGAACACAAGAACAGAATAGAAATCTTTAAGACAGAACTTTGGGTAGTTAATGTATGATACAGGCAGTGCCACAAATCAATGAGATAAAATATAAAATGTTTAGTAGATATTGTTGGGAAATCTAGCTTATTCAGGAAACAAAACAAAACCGGGATCCTGGATTTCTATCCAAATATCATGAGATCTGTGGAAAATAAAAACTCGTATACACTCCCAGTAGGAATATTAATTGATACAACAACTTTGGAAAATGGTGTGTCATTACTTATTAAAGTCCCACATTGCAAAACGTAAAACCCAGTCAATCCACTCCTGTAAGCATATATGCACTAGTAGACATGGACTAGAATGTCTACAACAACATTGTTGTTAACAGCTAAAAACGGAAACAGTACAGGTAACCATCAATGCTGCTGTTCAGTCTCTAAGTCACATCTGACTCTTTTTGAACCCATGGACTGTAGCATGTCGGGCTTCCCTGCCCTTCACTATCTCTCAGAATTTGCTCAAACTCACTTTCATTGAATCGATGATGCCATCCAATCATCTCATCCTCTGTTATCCCTTTATCCTCCTGCCCTCAATCTTTCCCAGCATCAGGGTCTTTTCTAATGAGTCAGCTCTTCACATCAGGTGGCCAAAGTATTGGAGCTACAGCTTCATCATTAGTCCTTCCAATGAATATTCAGTGTTGATTTCCTTTAGGCTTGATCTCCCTGCTGTCCAAGGGACTCTCAAGAGTCTTCTCCAGCACCACATTTCGAAAGCATCAATTCTTTGGTGCTCAGCCTTCTTTATGGTCCAACTCTCACATCCATACATGACTACAGGAAAAACCATAGCTTTGACTGTATGACCTTTGTCAGCAAAGTGATGTCCCTGCTTTGAAACATACTGTCTAGGTTTGTCATAGCTTTTCCTCTAAGGAACAAGTGTCTTTTAATTTTATGGCTGCAGTCACCATCCACAGTGATTTTGGAGTCCAAGAAAATAAAATCTGTCACTGTTTCCTCTTTTCCCCCATCTATTTATCATGAAGTGATGGGACTGGATACCATGATCTTAGTTTTTTGAATGTTGAATTTTGAGTCAGTTTTTTCACTCTCCTCTTTCACCTTCATCAAGGGGCTCTTTAAGTATAACGAAATCAATGTATATTCTTGTGTTATGTCGGACATATTTCACCGTCCAATCATGGAAAAAGCTTCCTGTTACACAGCATCAACATTGGGAGAATCCTACTGCGTAAGAGTGATAGAAGCAAGTCACAGAATACATATAGTATTAATTATGTCTATATCACATCAATAACAGAAAAAAGTTAAATAATTTTTTGATTAGAAATACAATCATGAACTCAAAAGTATTTAGAAAACCAAGGGAATTATTGTGACAAAGTCAGGGTAGTGGTTACTTTCAGGGCAAGGAAGGCAATGAAATGTTTGGGACATTTCTAAGACGCTGGTAATGTTCTATTAAGCTGTATGTTAGTTGCACAGGTATTGCTGTATTGTTATTGTTTAAGATGAAATTGGTTTATATACTTCTGTGTGTATAATGTATTTCACACTAAGTTTAGTTCAGTTCAGTTGCTCAGTCATGTCCAATTCTTTGCAACCCCATGGACTTCAGCACGCCAGGCCTCCCTGTCCATCACCAACTCCCAGAGCTTACTCAAACTCTTGTCCATTGAGTTGGTGATGCCATCCAACCATCTTATCCTCTGTCGTCCCCTTCTCCTCCTGCCTTCAGTCTTTCCCAGCGTCAGGGTCTTTTCAGATGAGTCAGTTCTTCACGTCAAGTGGCCAAAGTATTGGCGTTTCAGCTTCAGCATCAGTCCTTCCAATGAATATTCAGGACTGATTTCCTTTAGGATAGACTGGTTGGATCTCCTTGCAGTCCAAGGGACTCTCAAGAGTCTTCTCCAATACCACAGTTCAAAAGAATCAATTCTTTGGCCCTCAGCTTTCTTTATAATCCAACTCTCACATCCATACATGACTACTGGAAAAACGATAGCATTGACTAGATGGACCTTTGTTGGTAAAGTATTGTTTCTGCTTTTTAATATGCTGTCTAGATTGGTCATGGAGAAGGCAATGGCAACCCACTCCAGTACTCTTGCCTGGAAAATCCCATGGACAGAGGAGCCTGATAGGCTGCAGTCCATGGGGTC
>NW_011494605.1:1537218-1571682 GCF_000754665.1 Bison bison bison | reverse complement strand
CCAACATTTTTACTCTCCTCTTTCACTTTCATCAAAAGGCTCTTTAGTTCTTCACTTTCTGCCATAAGGTGGTATCATCTGCATATCTGAGGTTATTGATACTTCTCCCGGCAATCTTGATTCCAGCTTGTGCTTCATCCAGCCCAACATTTCCCATGATATACTCCACAGAGAAGTTAAACAAGCAGAGTAATAATATATAGCCTTGATGTACTCCTTTCTCAATTTGGAACCAGTCTATTGTTCCATGTCCAGTTCTACCTGTTGCTTCTTGACCTGCATACAGATTTCTCAGGAGGCAGGGAAGGTGGTCTGGTATTCCCATCTCTTTCAGAATTTTCCACAGTTTGTTGTGATCTACACAGTCAAAAGTTTTGGTGTAGTCAATGAAGCAAAAATAGATATTTTTCTGGAACTCTCTTGCTTTTTCGATGATCCAGTGGATGTTGGCATCTGCTAGATGCCAGAGATCTCTTCAAGAAAATTAGAAATACCAAGGGACCATTTCATGCAAAGACGAGCACAATAAAAGGCAGAAATGGTATGGACCTAACAGAAGCAGAAGAAGAGGTGCCAAGAATACACAGAAGAAGTATATAAAAAAGATCTTCATGACCCAGATAACCATGATGGTGTGATCACTCACCTAGAGCCAGACATCCTGGAATGTGAAGTCAAGTGGGCCTTAGGAATCATCACTTCAAACAAAGCTAGTGAAGGTGATGTAATTCCCGTTGAGCTATTTCAAACCCTAAAAGATGATGCTATGAAAGTGCTGCATTCAATATGCCAGCAAATCTGGAAAACTCAGCAGTGGCCACAGGACTTGAAAAGGTCAGTTTTCATTTCAATCCCCAAAAAAGGCAATGCCAAAGAATGTTCAAACTACTGCAAAATTGCACGCATCTCACATGCTAGTGAAGTAATTCTCAAAATTCTCCAAGCCAGGCTTCAACAATATGTGAACCATGAACTTTCAGTTGTTCAAGCTGGACTTAGAAAAGAGAGGAACCAGAGATTAAATTTCACCCTAAACATGGTTTTAAAATGATTGATTTGAGCAAAATCTTAGATTCGTTTAATCTTTGACAGTCTATGGCTCAGGTGCTTCACAACTAGATTTGTAGGCACTTCATTGACAGTTCAATTTAAAACAATAAACACTGTTGGCACTTCACTGACACTTCAATTTTAAACAATTTAAAACAATATACTCTGGGATGCATATAGTTATTAGACACGAATCCTTGAAGGGAAGGTGGATGCCGTAACAAAAAAGTCACAGAATAGGAGATTAGGAAGAGATAGGTGATTTGACTGACAACCCTCTTCTCAGGGAGGAACCAGAGTTTTACAGGAGAGTTCTTAAGGTGCAATCTTGGTTATAACTTTGAATTGAACAAGGATCTTCTCCAACCCTGTTTTCTCATGCTGGCTTTGAAAACTATATCGTGAAATTCAAATAAGAAAACGAAAAACCATTATAATTCTTTATAGTTGGAGACGCCACTACCACAAGTTGCCACTGCCACGCTGGAACTCAGGGCTCTTGAGTCCTCCTCCCTGCCCTGCATACTGTGCTATTAATACAGCTATTCTCTTCCTCCTCTGGATTTGGGCTCGTAGTTTGACGTCACAGACGAACTGCCCCGCCCACCCTGACTCTTCGGCGGCCCCGCCTCCTCGCGCGGCCCTGCCTCTCCTGGCGTTCGCCAAGCCCCTCCCCCAGGCCATCATACTCTAGAGGCGGCTCCCGCGCGTTCCCGCCGGGCTTCTCTTCCGGCCCCGCCCCTCCCAGCTGCTATGACAACGAGTCCGCGCCCCGCGCACCGCTGCTGCTCGGGCGGGACCCAGGCTGGACCGCGGGCCCCGGCCTGGGGGCCACAGCCGTCACCGCCGCCACCTCGTCTCCTCCCCGTCCTAGCCCCGCCCTGCGTCTCCTCGCCTCCCTCGGGTCCGCGGCCGGGGTCTGTCCCCGCCGCCCCAACCCCGCCCGGATGCCGAAGGTGAAGGCGCTGCAATGCGCCCTGGCGCTGGAGATCCGCTCTGTGAGTACTGGTCGCGGCCCCGTCGCCGCCGCCCGGGTGTCGTGAGCCTCGGGAATTTACTCGGGACGCCGCCTGTGTTTACTTCCGAGAACCCAGGTTCACCTAGAAACTTCCTCCACCCTCTGAGTCATCCCTGTGGAGCCCTGACCCCGTGTCACTTGGGTCTTCCTTAGCCTCAAAAATCATGAATGCCCTCCCACTCCAGCCACACAGAGTTCTGATCCCCACCCCTCAGCTCCCCTAACTTCCTCTCAGCTTCCAGTTAGAGTTTCTTCACATCCTTTCTAAACCACTTTTGAAAGTCCTGCTCTCCGCGTGCTTAACTTTCCATGGATTGGGGTAGGTGGGTAGGGGTTTCTTTTAAAAATTCCTCTTCTCTGCTCCTGTTCTTTTCCTGAGAGATTATTACTGACCTGAGTTCTCCCCAGTCTTAGGGGCGGGGACTGGGGGATGGATTTCTTCTCAAATCAGTGCTGGTGGATTCCTTCGAACTGTTTAGCAAGCTTCTGATTAGTGAAGGGGCCTTTCCTCTCAAATCTCCAAAGTAGAATCCCTGCACTCCACAACCGAAGTGTGTCATCATTGCGCGCGGCAGCTTGCCATCTCCCCCCCCGCCCCCGCCCCGCCACCCCAGGGCCACCCCTCAGAAACCGTTTCAAGTTCCTGCAGTCCCCAAACTCTCCCAATGTTGAGAGGGATCCCCGATCCTTCCCTTCACTCCAAGAAAGGCACCAACGTTAAGAGGAAACTACTCATTCTCTCAACTTGCTGGAGACGACCCGCAACCCTACGGAAGAGATGCCAAAGAGGGTCCTGTCCCCGACGTTGCTGTGGAAGTCCAGTTGAGGCAGAGAACTCCCGTGTCCTTCCTCAAGAGAAGGGCCCAGGACCTCTCCAAGCTCTGAGCAAACACCATCCCTCTGAACAATCTCATAGGACCTTCCAAGGGGTTTTGATCTCCTTCCCCCTCATTCTTTACAGAACCCTCCTTTCTCCTCTTAAGACGAAAGCCCAGCTTCTCTCTTCTAGAGGAAATCCACCCAAAAGTCTTTCCATACCTCTCTTTTAGACCTGTAAGCAGTTTGGAAACACAATTCCTCCTCCTTCAGTCCTTTTTTTTTTTTTCTTTTTCTACTTCTTTAAGTCCTTTTATTTCTCAGCTCTTTCATCTCCCAGCAAAACTGTGTGTGTGTGTGTGTGTGTGTGTGTGTGTGTGTGTGTGTGTATGGGTGCATGGATGTGTGGTGTGTTTTAATACTTTACATAGCCAGTAACTCCCCTTCCTTCCTGCACACCCTGCCATCCAGGCCCCCCGCCCCCCAACCTCTCCGAAAGCATCCCCTGCTTTCCTGTCTATTCTTCCTCACATTACAGTGAGGCCAGTGAGGCACAGCCCCTGAAACCTCCAGGGAAATCACAAGACTGTCTTACATCTTTTGCTGGGTCTTAAAGAAAGGAAGGCCGGGTAGGGCAGAGTGTGAGGCAGGGGTAAAGAACAGAGTTTCTGGCTCCCTTGTTTTATGTTTAAGGCTGCAGAGATTTTATTCCTTGCAATGTCAGAAACTCTGTAGTTTTGGTTTCAGATGCTTTTCTAATCCCACAGCTGCCTTTTTGTAAAGGAGGATTCATTTGGCAAAAGAATACACAAAGCTTCCTGAACTGCTTGGCAGTTAGTAAAACTCTGGAGTTCAGCCTCTCTAGACTTTGTTTCTGGCTGCTTCCTCCTGTGCTGACCAATGGAGTTTAGCAGCCTGCGGAGAGCAGCTGCCTGATGGGCTGGCTGTTGCATCCCTTCCTTGGCCAATCCATTCTTGCTTAGAGGAAGTATCAGTGCTTTGTGGTAACTGACTACTGCTTGAAGGGGTTGAAGAGAGAAAAGTTATTTCACCAGCCTTTCTCTCCAGTATTATCAGAGGGAAAGTGAATGACTATACAGTGGAACTTTGTTGTTCATCGTGGCTTAAGAAATTATGCATGTGGAAACATTCCTGGTTTTTTTCAACAAACATTTGAATCAAGAATTTTACAGTTCTAAGAAATCTTAACTTTCATTGGATTATTATTATTATTATTATTTTACAGATGAGAAAATAGCATGACTATTTTTAGGGGCAGATCCGCAGCAACAGGCTAAGATTTCTGACCAGCAAAAGCCCCATTAAATTACTCTGATGCTCAGAAGGAGCAAACAATATATATATATAAACTGTTAATAATCGTATAGGTTAAACAAGCTTGATTCAGCTTTGATTGAATAGAGGAATTATATGAGCAAAGATATTTTTAACGTCTTTTCAATTTCATTTTTTTTTCAATTTAATTCAATTCTTTACATTTATGGGTTAAAAGTCAAAACTGTATAAAATGATACATTCCAAGAAGTCTCACTTCCAGCCCTATTCAAACATATCTTCCATCTATTTTCATCTGCTATAAGAAACCATTTTTATTGATTCTTCTAGTATTTCCTCTTATAATATAATCTCATTAGATACACACACACAGTACACTGCCCCTTCCCATATATATTTTTTACTTTCCTTCCTTTCCTTCATGATAGATAGCATATTACATAAGCTACTCTGCACTTTGCTTTTATACTTTCTATAATGTATCCTGAAGATCACTCAAGATCTAAAAAAGTTGACATCTTCTTTTCCCCCTCAATTTTTTACTGACATTTTCCCAAACATACAGAGTTGTTGAGAGAATAGTACAATGAGTAGCTATATCCCATGACCTGTGTTCATTAGTTTGATATATCTGTAAATTTGTATATTTATAATAATTTTTTTTTGCTAAAATATGACAGAATTGTTGCTATGAGAGTCCTAAATACTTTAGTATATGTGTTCTAAAAATAAGAACATTGCTCTACATAACCTCAAGACTATTATCACAGCTATGATAATTATCGATGCTTTCTTAGTATCTAGTCCACTTTCAGGTTTTCCTCATCGTCACAGAAATGACTTGTATAGTTGGCTTTTCCAAACCAGGATCCAATCAAAGTTTACATGTTGCATTTGGTTGTTAGATCATTTTAGTTCATTTTGATATAAAGCAGTTCTACTTTTTCTTTTCCACAATGTCTTTTCTTTTGAGGATTTAGATAAATTCATACACTTTTATATAACCATTATTCAGATCAAGGTTTAGAACTCTTGCAGCACCCCAGTAAATTCCCTTGTTCCTCCTTTTAAACCCTGCACAAAGGGAACACTTACTCTGATTTCTGTCACTCACCACAGATTAGTTTGCCAGTATTTGAGCTTCATATTAAATGAGCTATATGCTGCTGCTGCTGCTAAGTCCGCTTCAGTCGTATCTGACTCTGCGACCTCATAGACAGAAGCCCACCAAGCTCCCCCAACCCTGGGATTCTCCAGGCAAGAACACTGGAGTGGGTTTCCATTTCCTTCTCCAATGCATGAAAGTGAAAAAATAAAGTGAAGTCGCTCAGTCATGTCAGACTCCTACCGACTGCAGCCTACCAGGCTCCTCTGTCCATGGGATTTTCCAGGCAAGAGTACTGGAGTGGGGTGCCATTGCCTTCTCCGAAATGAGCTATATAGTGTATAATATTTTCTGTGGGCTTCTCTTGCTCATTGTTTTTTTGAGACTCATCCATGTTGCTGTGCTTATCAGTAGTCATTCCTTTATATTGTGTAGTAGCTATCATATGGTTATATGGTTATATATATCATATATATATATATATGGTTCACAATAGATTTCTATCATATGGTTCACACCAGATTTTGTTGTACACCACAGCATGTTTATGCCTTCTCTTTATTGTTGATTATTTGGGTTGTTACCAGGTTGTGACTGTCTTGGATAAAGCTACTAGGCACATTCATTCCTGAAAAGGTCTTTTTATGCACATTATGCTAAGGAGACCAGACTCGGATACAGAATATCCCATGTTATTGTCTGATTTTTTTTCCCCATTGTGGTGACATTTAATTTGCTCTTCTAAACTGGAAATTAGGTGTTTAATTTCTACTGGCTTATTGAAAATGTGGCACTTCATTTTCTTCTCCCCTTTCCATGTTTATGTTTTGTTGCAGTCTTGTATTTGTGGCAAGCTCATCTTTGATACTGTGATCACATGAGAGCAAAAATGAGTAAACAGGAAAGGTTTTGGTGTATAACACAATATTTTGAGTTGCTCAACAGAACCAAGATTTGAGAGAAAATATATTGCTGGGAAAGAAAGTGTGACTTTTCTCAAGGAATCTTGGGAGAATGATATAATATGCCAAGTAACTCAATTTTAAAGAGCAGCCAAAAATTATATTTCCTATCACTTACACTTTTGATATTTGAAACAAATGTGATATAAAAAAGTATATTTACCACTGCTTCTCTCTACCTTCTTCTTATTCAGTAGTGCAGTTTCCATGAGATTTTTTTTTTTAGGAATATAGACAGAAGAAATTGGAGGTATAAGAGTAAAGCCCAATGCCTGGGCAGTAAAACCAGCCAATTTGCTTTACCTGAATAGTGTCAGTTTGGAGTTAGTCAATATTATATAATTCCCATTTTTTCTTCTCTATATTGACTTCACCTTGTTACCTCAGTCACCTCAGTCACATTACTGACAGCATTGAAGCAAACAGATCTAGGTCCTTTTCTGTTACTATTCGTCTGATCGTCTGTGATGGTCATCTGGTTTCCTTACTCAGTTATGCTGCAGTTGGTATTTCCCTGGAATACAGACTTTTTAAAACTTTGCCTATAAAGTGCTTCAGACTTACAGAAAAAGAAAATCTAAATACTGTCATCCTTCACCACCCTGATTTAACAAATGCTCATTTTACATTTTCTGAAGATTTTTGTTTTTAAGAAAATGTTACAGATCTAGTTTAAGGCCCTTTTGCACCTCTTTCTGAGTCCAGTTTTCCTCCCTCCCTTCCTAAAGGTAATGTAATAAATATCCTGAAGTTGGACTGTGTTCTTTTCATTCAGGTTTTTTACAGTTGCTACATATTTGTGTATGCCTACATAATCTGTATACTATTGCTCTGTTTTAAAATCTTACACAAATGGTTTAATACTGTAGGTTCTTGTTTAGTCACCAAGTTGTGTCCAACTCTTTGCGACCCCATAGACTGCAGGAAATAATGTAGGTGTCCTTCTGCAAATCTGTTTTCCCACTTCACTGTTTCTAAAATTTGTCGCCAAGTGTTGATTCTTGCAAATCTAGTTCATTTCCTTAATTGTTAGATTTTGTTGTTGTTGATGTTGTTGTTTAGTTGCTAAGTCACGCCTGACGTTTTTGTGATTCCATGGACTATAGTCCACTAGGCTCCTCTCTCCATGGGATTTCCCAGGCAAGAATACTAGAGTGGATTGCCATTTCCTTATTTCCCAGGCAAGAATACTAGAGTGGATTGCCATTTCCTTCTCCAGGGGATCTTCCCAACCCAGGGATAGAACCCGCATCTCCTGCATTGGCAGGCAGATTCTTTACCACTGAACTACCTAGGAAGCCCTGATTGTTGCATAATGCTGTATGTTTGCATTAGAGATTTAATTCTTATTCCCCTATTGATGGACTTTTAACTACCAGTGTTCCTCTTTTTGAATATTACAGATAGCATTGCAGTGAGAATATTCGTACATATCTTGGTGTCCATGAATCTGTTGTTCTCAAGGGCTGGTACTATGCCCTAGGGATCATTCTAAGAAATTTGTTGGCTACCTGTGTTTGTCATAGTGGTTGCAGTGTGTGTGTGTGTTGGGGGTGTTTCTGTTGGTGTTGATTGTCTGTTATTCTGCATGACTTGAATATTCCCTTGAATATATATCTATACATATATATGAAAGCCTGTTTATGATTAGAGATTAAGAATCTAACTCTGTTTTATGTATAAAGACAGACCTTTTGTGTATGTGTATGTGTGTCTGTGTGTGGAAAAGTTTTAAGTACAGTGACTTTTCCAGTGATGCAATTATCATCTAAAGTGAGGAAAGAGTGTACTTTGTTTTGTTTGGAACTCTGTTAAGAGTTTACTTTTTCAGAAAATCATAACATCACTGGCAGCTCTGCTTAAATTGAGTTGACATGGAACAACAGACTGGTTCCAAATAGGAAAAGGAGTATATCAAGGCTGTATATTGTCACCCTGCTTATTTAACTTATATGCAGAGTACATCATGAGAAACGCTGGGCTGGAGGAAGCACAAGCTGGAATCAAGATTGCCAGGAGAAATATCAATAACCTCAGACATGCAGATGACACTACTCTTATGGTAGAAAGTGAAGAAGAACTAAAGAGCCTCTTGATAAAAGTGAAAGAGGAGAGTGAAAAAGTTGGCTTAAAGCTCAACATTCAGAAAACTAAGATCATGGTATCCAGTCCCATCACTTCCTGGGAAATAGATGGGGAAACATCTATTTTTTTTTGACTTTATTTTTTCAGGGCTCCAAAATCACTGCAAATGGTGATTGCAGCCATGAAATTAAAAGACGCTCATTCCTTGGAAGGAAAGTTATGACCAACCTAGACAGCATATTAAAAAGCAGAGACATTATTTTGCCAACAAAGGTCCATCTAGTCAAGGCCATGGTTTTTCCAATGGTCATGTATGGATGTGAGAGTTGGACTGTGAAGAAAGCTGAGCGCTGAAGGATTGATGCTTTTGAACTGTGGTGTTGGAGAAGACTCTTGAGAGTCCCTTGGACTGCAAGGAGATCCAACCAGTCCATCGTAAAGGAGATCAGTCCTGGGTGTTCACTGGAAGGACTGATTTTGAAGCTGAAACTCCAACACTTTGGCCACCTGATGCAAAGAGCTGACTCATTTGAAAAGACCCTGATGCTGGGAAAGATTGAGGGCAGGAGGAGATGGGGACGACAGAGGATGAGATGGCTGGATGGCATCACTGACTTGATGGACATGGGTTTAGGTGGACTCCGGGAGTTGGTGATGGACAGGGAGGCCTGGCGTGCTGTGGTTCATGGGGTCGCAAAGAGTTGGACACGACTGAGTGACTGAACTGAACTGACAGCTACCATTCGGCATTTGAAACTGACCAGTTCATGTTGATTCTGTGAATAGGTGCAAAGAGTGTATCTTGAAGCCTAGTCCTGTCTCAGGATTTACACATAGACATATGTAATTATAAAGTATTTCTGTATTTTTTTCAGTTTTGGCATTGGTTTATTTTTTCAGTTATAGGTATAGATAAACTACAAAATGTTAGTTGTAAAAGCAGGATTTTGGATCTTAGAGACATCCAGTGCTCTAGGGTATAGATTTAGAAATGAAACTATTGAATCTTAGGGAATTGTGTTAATTTCGTAGGGCTTCTATGAGAAATCACCAATATAACTTGTTGGTTATATGTAATGTAAATTTCAGAGATCTTCCAGTTGAAGATAATTTTTTCACTTTGTTTTTGCTCTTTTTAGTAATGCCTTTTGTTTTCATTTTCTTTGTTCTTTTTGTTGTTGTTGCTGATAAAGAATGCCACTGAGTCCTTAACTTTTTATGGAACTATAGCATATATTTAGAAAGTGTACATATGCAAAGTGTATAATTACCACCCAGATGGATAGTTAGAATAGTATCAACACTCCAGGTTGCTTCCTTGTGCTCCATTCCTTTTGGCTACTCCACCTCCACTCTTCTCTTCCCAGAGGTAACCACTATGTTAACTTCTATCTCAATGTATTTTGAACTTGTAATGTCAGTTTCTCTGTCTCTCTTTCTCTGTCCCTCCTTTCACTCCCTGTCTCCTTCGACTTTTTTCTGTGACTTCTTTGTGAGAATTCATCCATGTTGTCATGTGAAGCAATAATTCTTTATCCTTTCTATTGTCTCTTCCCCAACTCTATTGATATATAATTGACACATAGCATTATATGTGTTTAAAGTGTACATATGTTGATTTATGTTTATAAATTGCAAAATGATTGCTACCAAAATATTAGCTACTATCGCCATCCTGTCACATAGTTGACATTCTTTTTTGAGTTGAGAACAGTTAAGATTTACTTTCTTAGCAACATTCAAGTATACAGTACAGTATTATTAATTATAGTGACCATGCTGTTTACATTAGATACTTGTTAATCTTATAACTAGAAGTTTACACCCTTTGACCATTATCTCCCCATTTCCCCCACCTCCTCAACCCTTGGTAAACACCACTCTACTATCTGTTTCTCTGAGTTCATCTTTTTAGATTTTACATATAAGTGATATCTTACAGTGTTTGTTTTTTTTCTGTTTGATTTAGCATAATGCCTTCAAGGTCCATCCAGTTTGTCACAAATGACAGGATTTCATTTTTTCTGTTGGCTGAATGGTATTGCTACATGTATATCCCCTGTTCTTTGCCATTCATCTAGTTATCCATTGACAGACACTTAGGTTTCCTTCTTATCTTGGGTGTTGTGAGTAATGCTGTTGTAAACATGAGAGTGCAGATATGAGATCTTGATTTCAGTTCCTTTGTGTATACATCCAAAATTAGGATTGTTGGATCATATATGGTCATTCTATTTCGGGTTATTTGAGGAACCTCCATAGTGTTTTCCATAGTGTTTTCCATAGTGGCTATGCGCAATTGCATTCCCACAAGCAGTGTCTTTACAATTCCCTTTTCTTTAGATCCTCACCAACACTTGTTATATCATGTCTTCTTCATGATAGTTCTTCTGACATGTGTGAAGTGATATCTAATTGTGGCTTTGATTTGCATTTCCCTGATGATTTGTGATGTTGAACATCTTTTCATGTACCTGTTGGCTGTTTAATCCCTTATGATTATACAGTCAGTCAGTTCAGTCACTGAGTCGGGTCTGACTCTTTGTGACCCCATGGACTGCTGCACACCAAGCTTCCCTGTCTATCACCAACTCCTAGAGTTTATTCAAACTCTTGTCCATCGAATCAGTGATCCCATCCAACCATCTCGTCCTCTGTAGTCCCCTTCTCTTCCCACCTTCATTCTTTCCCAGCCTCAGGGTCTTTTTCAATTAGTCAGTTCTTTACATCAGGTGGCCAAAATATTGGAGTTTCAACTATAGCATCCATCCTTCCAATGAATATTCAGGACTGATTTCCTTTAGGATAGACTGGTTGGATCTCCTTGCAGTCCAAGGGACTCTCAAGAGTCTTCTCCAATACCACAGTTCAAAAGCATCAATTCTTAGACACTCAGCTTTCTTTATAGTCCAGCTCTCATCCATACCTGACTACTGGAAAAACCATAGCTTTGACTACATGGACATTTGTTGGCAAAGTGATGTATCTGTTTTTTAATATGCTGTCTAGGTTGGTCATAGCTTTTCTTCCAAGGAGGAAGTGTCTTTTAAATTCATGGCTGCAGTTGCCATCTGCAGTGATTTTGGAGCCCAAGAAAATAAAGTCTGTCACTGTTTCCATTGTTTCCCCATCTATTTGCCAGGAGGTGATGGGACCAGACGCCATGATCTCAGTTTTCTGAATGTTGAGCTTTAAGCCAACTATTTCACTCTCCTCTTTTACTTTCATCAAGAGGCTCTTTAATTCTTCTTTGCTTTCTTCCATAAGGGTGGTGTCATCTGCATATCTGAGGTTACTGATATTTCTCCTGGCAATCTTGATTCCAGCTTGTGCTTCATCCAGCCCAACATTTCCCATGATGTACTCTGCATAGAAGTTAAACAAGCAGCGTAACAATATATAACGTACTCCTTTCTCAATTTGGAACCAGTCTGTTGTTCCATGTCCAGTTCTAACTGTTGCTTCTTCACCTGCATACAGATTTCTCAGGAGGCAGGTCAGGTGGTCTGATATTCCCCTCTCCTGAAGAATTTTCCACACTTTGTTGTGAACCACACAGTCAAAGGCTTTGGCATAATCAATAAAGCAGAAGTAGGTGTTTTTCTGGAACTCTCTTGCTTTTCTGATGATCCAGCGGATGTTGGCAATTTGATCTCTGGTTCCTCTGCCTTTCCTAATCCAGCTTGAACATCTGGAAGTTCTCGGTTCACATACTGTTGAAGCCTGGCTTGGAGAATTTTTAGCATTACCTTCTTATCATGTGAGATGAGTGCAGTTGTGCAGTAGTTTGAGCATTCTTTGGCATTGCCTTTCTTTGGGATTGGAATGAAAACTGCCCTTTTCAAATCCTGTGGCTACTGCTGAGTTTTCCAAATTTGCTGGCATATTGAGTGCAGCACTTTCACAGCATCATCTTTCAGGATTTGAAATAACTCAACTGGAATTCCCTCACCTCCACTAGCTTTATTGGCAGTGATGCTTCCTAAAGCCCACTTCACTTCACATTCCAGGATGTCTGGCTCTAGGTGAGTGATCACACCATTATGGTTATCTGGGTCATGAAGATCTTTTTTGTATAGTTCTTCTGTGTATTCTTGCCACCTCTTCTTAATATCTTCTGTTTCTGTTAGATCCATACCATTTCTGTCCTTTATTGTGCCCATCTTTGCATGAAATGTTCCCTTGTTATCTCTAATTTTCTTGAAGAGGTCTCTAGTCTTTCCCATTCTGTTGTTTTCCTCTATTTCTTTGCAGTAATCACTGAGGAAGGCTTTCTTATCTCTCCTTGCTATTCTTTGGAACTCTGTATTCAAATGGGTGTATCTTTTGTTTTCTCCTTTGCCTTTCACTTCTCTTCTTTTCACAGCTATTTGTAAGGCCTCCTCAGACAACCATTTTGCCTTTTTGCATTTCTTTTTCTTGGGGATGGTCTTGATCACTGCCTCCTGTATAAAGTAATGAACTTCTGTCCATAGTTTTTCAGGCACTCTATCAGATCTAATCCCTTGAATCTATTTGTCACTTCCATTGTATAATCGTAAGGGATTTGATTTAGGTCATACCTGAATGGTCTAGTGGTTTCCCCTACTTTCTTCAATTAAGTCTGAATTTAGCTATAAGAAGTTCATGATTTGAGCCACAGTCATCTTCCAGTCTTTTTTCTGCTGACTGTATAAAGCTTTTCCACCTTTGGCTGCAAAGAATATAATCAATCTGATTTTGCTGTTGACCATCTGGTGATGTCCATGTGTAGAGTCTTCTCCTGTGTTTCTGGAAGAGGGTGTTTGCTATGACCAGTGTGTTGTCTTGGCAGAACTCTATTAGCCTTTGCCCTGCTTCATTCTGTACTCCAAGGCCAAATTTGCCTGTTACTCCAGGTGTTTCTTGACTTCCTACTTTAGCATTCCAGTCCCCTGTAATGAAAAGGACATCTTTTTCGGGTGTTAGTGCTAGAAGGGCTTGTAGGTCTTCATAGAACCATTCACCTTCAGCTTCTTCAGCATTACTGGTTGGGGCATAGACTTGGATTACTGTGATATTAAATGGTTTGGCTTGGAAACGAACAGAGATCATTCTGTCATTTTTGAGATTGCATCAAAGTACTGCATTTTGGACTCTTTTGTTGACTATGATGGCTACTCCATTTCTTCTAAGGGATTCTTGGCCACAGTAGTAGATATAATGGTCATCTGAGTTAAATTCACCCATTCTAGTCCATTTTAGTTCTCTGGTTCCTAAAATGTCGATGTTCAGTCTTGCCATCTCCTGTTTGACCTCTTCCAATTTGCCTTGATTCATGGACCTAACATTCCAGGTTGGTATGAAATATTGGGCTTTCTGGCATCAGACTTTATTTCCATCACTAGTCATATCCAGAGCTGGGTTTTGTTTTTACTCTGTCTCTGTCTCTTCATTGTTTCTGGAGTTATTTCTCCACTGATCTCCAGGAGCCTATTGGGCACCTTCTGACCTGGGGAGTTCATCTTTCAGTGTCCTATCGTTTTGCCTTTTCATACTGTTTATGGGGTTCTCAAGGCAAGAATATTGAAGAGGTCTGCCATTCGCTTCTCCAGTGGACCACGTTTTGTCAGAACTCTCCACTATGAACCGTCCATCTTGGGTGGTCCTACACAGCATGGCTCATAGTTCTCAAGATGTCAGAGTAGAAGGATGTGCACTTATCTTCTCTGAAAACTCCAAAATTACAACTCGCTGCTGAACAGCCATTGACAGGAGAATGTTGGATCCCACCAAGAAAAGTTGGATCCCACTAAAAAAAGTTACCTTACATCCAAGGGCAAAGGAGAACCATCCAGCAGGATGGTAGAAGGGGTGAAATCATGTTTAGAATCAAACCCCATGCCCACCAGAGACGCTCGGAGCGTTCAAACAAGTCTTATGCACACCAGAACCCAGAGACCCCACAGAGACTGAGCCAGAACTGTGTTTGAGTGTCTCCTGGAAAGGTACGCATTAGCAGGGGCTCTGGGTGCAGTAGACCTGGGTATAACATAAGCCCTCTTGGAGGAGGTCACCATTAACCCCACCATGAAGCTACCAGAACTTACGCAGGACTGGAGAAATAGACTTTTGGAGGGTACAAATAAAACCTTGTGCCCACCAGGACCCAGGAGAAAGGAGCAGTGACCCCAGAAGAGACTCACCCAGACTTGCCCATGAGTGTTCAGGAGACTCCAGCCAAGGCGTGGGTTGGTGGTAGCTTGCTGCTGGGTTGAGGGCATGCAGCAGTGTGTGCATGGAACCTTTTGAAGGCAGTTGCCATTATCTTCATTACCTCCTGCATAGTTTGGCCTCAGGTGAAACAATAGGGAGGGAACACAGCCCTGCCCATCAACAGAAAACTGGATTAAAGATTTATAGAGATGGAAATACCAGACCACCTGACCTGTCTCTTGAGAAACCTATATGCAGGTGAGGAAGCAACAGTTAGAACTGGACATGGAACAACAGACTGGTTCCAAATAGGAAAAGGAGTACTTCAAGGCTGTATATTGTCACCCTGCTTATTTAACTTATATGCAGAGTACATCTTGAGAAACGCTGGGCTGGAAGAAGCACAAGCTGGAATCAAGATTGCCAGGAGAAATATCAATAACCTCAGGTATGCAGATGACACCACCTCATGGCAGAAAGTGAAGAGGAACTGAAAAGCCTCTTGATGAAAGTGAAAGAGGAGAGTGAAAAAGTTGGCTTAAAGCTCAACATTTAGAAAACTAAGATCATGGCATCTGGTCCCATCACTTCCTGGGAAATAGACAGGGAAACAGTGGAAACAATGTTAGACTTTATTTGTTGGGCTCCAAAATCACTGCAGATGGTGATTGCAGCCATAAAATTAAAAGACGCTTACTCCTTGGAAGGAAAGTTATGACCAACCTAGACAGCATATTAAAAAGCAGAGACATTTCTTGCCAACAAAGGTCCGTCTGGTCAAGGCTATGGTTTTTCCAGTGGTCATGTATGGATGTGAGAGTTGGACTGTGAAGAAAGCTGAGTGCCGAAGAGTTGATGCTTTTGAACTGTGGTGTTGGAGAAGACTCTTAAGAGTCCCTTGCACTACAAGGAGATCCAACCAGTCCATTCTAAAGGAGATCAGTCGTGGGTGTTCTTTGGAAGAAATGATGCTAAAGCTGAAACTCCAATACTTTGGCCACCTCATGCAAAGAGTTGACTCATTGGAAAAGACTGATGCTGGGAGGGATTGGGGGCAGGAGGAGAAGGGGGTGACAGAGGATGAGATGGCTGGATGGCATCACCGACTCGATGGCCATGAGTTTGAGTGAACTCCGGGAGTTGGTGATAGACAGGTAGGCCTGGCATGCTGCAATTCATGGTATCACAAAGAGTTGGACACGACTGAGTGACTGAACTGAACTGAATTGAGCATAGCCCTGCCCATCAGAACAAGACTCAGTTTCCCCCTCAGTCAGTCTCTCCTATCGAGAAGCTTCTATAAGCCTCTTATCCTTCTCCATCAGAGAGCAGGCAGAATGAAAACTACAATCACAGGAAACTAACCAATCTGATCACATGGACCAGCAGCCTTGTCTAACTCAATGTTATACAGTGGAAGTGACAAATAAATTCATAGGATTCGATCTGTTAGAGTACCTGACGAAATATGGACAGAGGGTCATGACATTGTACAGGAGGCAGTGATCAAGACTATTCCCAAGAAAAAGAAATGCAAAAAGACAAAATGGTTGTCTAAGGAGGCCTTACAAATAGCTTAGAAAAGAAGAGAAGCTAAAGGCAAAGGAGAAAAGTAAAGATACACCCGTCTGAATGCAGTGTTCCAAACAGAAGTAAGAAGATATAAGAAAGCCTTCCTCAGTGATCAGTGCAAACAAATAGAGGAAAACAATAGAATGGGAAAGATTAGAGATCTCCTCAAAAAAACTAAGAGATACCAAGGGAATATTTCATGCAAAGATGGACACTGTAAAGGACAGAATTGGTATAGACCTATCAGAAGCAGATGTTAAGAAGAGATCCAAGAATACACTGAAGAACTATACAAAAAAGATCTTAATGACCCAAATAATCACAGTGGTGTGATCTGTCACCTAGAGCCAGACATCCTGCAATGCGAAGTCAAGTGGACCTTAGGAACCATCACTACCAGCAAAACTAGTGGAGGTGAGGGAATTCCAGTTATTTCAAATCCTAAAAAATGATGCTGTGAAAGTGCTGCACTCAGTATGCCAGCAAATTTGGAAAAGTCTGCAGTGGCCACAGGACTGGAAAAGGTCAGTTATCATTCCCATCCCAAAGAAGGGCAATGCCCAAGAATGCTCAAGCTATTGTATAACTGCACGCATCTCACACAATAGCAAGTAATGCTCAAAATTCTCCAAGCGAGGCTTCAATAGTACATGAACTATGAAGCTGGATTTAGAAAAGACAAGGACACCAGAGATCAAATGGCCAACATCCATTGCATCATACAAAAAGCAAGAGAGTTCCAGAAAAGACATCTAGTTCTGCATTATTGACTACACCAAAGCCTTTGTCTGTGCTTGTCACAACAAACTGTGCAAAATTCTTCAAGAGTGGGGAATACCAGATCACCTTACCTGGGTGATCTGTATGCAGGTCAAGAAGCAACACTTAGAACTGGACATAGAGTATTGGACTGGTTCCAAATTGGGAAAGGAGTACATCAAGGCTGTATATTGTTACCCTGCTTTTTAAACTTATATGCAGAGTACATCTTGCAAAATGCCAGGCTGTTTGAAGTAGAAGCTGGAATCAAGATTACAAGGAGAAATATCTGTTAACTTCAGATATGCAGATGACACCACCCTCATGGCAGAAGGCAAATAAGAACTAAAGAGCCTCTTGATGAAAGTGAAAGAGGAGAGTGAAAAAGTTGGCTTGAAACTCAACATTCAGAAAACTAAGATCATGACATCCTCTCCCATCACTTCATTGCAAATAGATGGGGAAACAATGGAAACAGTGAGATACTTTATTTTCTTGGGCTCCAAAATCACTGCAGATGGTGACTACATCATGAAATTAAAGGATGCTTGCTCCTTGGTAGAAAAGCTATGACCAACCTAGATAGCATATTAAAAAGCAAAGACGTTACTTTGGCGACAAAGGTCCGTCTAGTCAAAGCTATGTTTTTTTCAGTAGTCATGTATAAGTGTGAGTTGGACTGTAAAGAAAGCTGAGTGCCTAAGAATTGATGCTTTTAACTTGATGTTGGAGAAGACTCTTGCAAGAGTGTTGGACTGCAAGGAGATCAAACCAGTCCATTCTGAAGGAAATTAGTCCTGGATATTCATTGGAAGGACTGATGCTGAAGCTGAAGCTCTAATACTTTGGCCACCTGATGCGAAGAACTGACTCATTGGAAAAGACCCTGATAGTGGGAAAGATTGAAGGTGGGAGGAGAAGGGGACAACAGAGGATGAGAATGTTGGATGGCATCACTGACTCGATGGACATGAGTTTGAACAAGTTCCAGGAGTTGATGATGGTCAGGGAAGCCTGGCATGCTGCAGTCCGTTGGATCACAAAGAGTTGGACACGACTGCGACTGAACTACTGAACTGAACTGAACTTGGAAGACTATTCCTTTTCTCTATGTCAATTCTATTGTTTATGACATTTTCATTTTTTTCCAATTTTGTACTATTATGAATTGGGCTCCTATGAACATTTCTGTACATGTCCTTGCATATTTTGAATTCAGCAACATTGCTGAAATCTCATATAAGTTATTTGGATTTTCTATGTGGAAAATCATGTTTACAGACAAAGTCAGTTTTGACTTCTGTACAATCTTTTTTCTTTTTCTTTCTTATGTCTTGACTAGCACAGTGTTAAGTAGTGGGAATAACAGGGCATATACTTGTCATTTTATTTAAGTTATGCTGAAGTCACCAGTATTAGATTGAATCTTACAAAAATGTTGTCAGTGGACTAGTTTTTGACTTTAAAAAGCAATGACAATTTCATATATTTCAACCTAATATAATATTGGATGTAGGATTTTATTTATTAAGTTAAGAAAGCTCCCTTCTATTCCTAATTTTTTTTTCCCACACTGTTTGGGTTATGTGATGTGGAATCTTAGTTCCCTACCAGGGATTGAACCAGGGACCTTGGAAGTGAGGGTGTAGAATCCTAACCACTGGACTACCATGGAATTCCCCATAATTTTAAAAATATTCTGAGCTTGAATTATACTGAATGGTTTTCCCTAAGTCTAATGTTGCGTTGTTCAGTTGCTCAGTTGTGTTCAACTCTTTGCCACCCCATGGATTGTAGCACACCACCAGGCTCCTCTGTCCATGCGATTTTTTTATGGCAAAAATACTGGAATTGTTTGCCGTTTCCTCCTCCAGGAAAATATTGAATATTTTATAATTTTTATAAAATTTATTTTATACTATTTACTTTGGCTTATGAGCTATTTTAAGAGTTTGTTTAAATTACAAGATATATAGGATTTATATGTGTCTTTTTCTTCTTTCCCTTCCCTCTCCCCCCGCCGCGGCTCCATGCATGCTCACGCACATACACATACATTCTGTCTTTTGTTGTGGTTTTTTTTTTTTAAGTCATTCCCTTATTCATTTGTTTCTGGCTATGCTGGTCTTCACTATTGTGTGCAGGCTTTCTCTGGTTGTGGTGAGTGGGAGCTGCTCTCTGGTTGTGGTGCACAGGCTTCTCTCGTCTTGGCGGCTTCTCTTGTTGCAGATGACTTCAGTAGTTGCCGCATACGGGCTCTAGAGCACTGGCTCAGTAGTTGTGGCTCATGGGTTTAGTTGCCCTGCACCATGGGGGATCTTCCCAGACCAGGAATTGAACCTGTGTCCCCTGCCTTGGGAGGCAGATTCTTAACCACTGGACCAACAGCAAAGTCCTAATGTATTTTAATTTAATTGCATTGTGAGTATTGAATGAAATTTGGGTAATACTGATTGTTTTTGTTGCAATTTCCAATGTATTGTTTTCCAATTATTATGTGTATATTTATAAATAATTCAATTATTGCAAGTGTTCCGTATTTACCTGAAAATGATAATTTATTTGTTTGATGTAGGGTTCTATCTGCCATTATCAGATCCTTTATTTTCTCTGAAATGTCTTTAAGTCTATATTAAATTTTTTGTCTGCATATAACCTGTATCAGACTGTAATGGAGGTAATAAAATCTTCAGTCTTGATGTTAAAATCTTCACTATGATAATGTGTTTTCACTTTCTCCTTGATGCATTCTAGTACACTATGATGTATAGAATTATATATTCATTTCTCTTCTGTTTTGCACTGGGTTTGTACTTTGATCTGAGAATTTATGGGTTTCTGCTGTTCTGGGAAATTCTTAGCTTTTATACCTATCAATATTCTTTTTATGCTGTTCTCTCTTTTCTGCTGACAGTACAATTAGACATATATTGGAACTTTTATATCTTCTTTCTTAAGTACTTTTTAGTATAATATTTATTTTTATATCCTCTTGTTTTGAGATAATTCTGTAGTATTATTTTCTTATTAAATTAAAATTTTAAATCTTTATTAAGATATTTAACTTCATTGACTACATATTCTAGGATTTTTCATTTAGTGTCTCTTTTTAAACATATGCCAAATAATTACATTTTTACCTATTTTGATTTCATAATTTTGTTTTTTATGGGATTTTCTCCCCTTATTAGATGAAAGATTCTAAATACTTAACATTATTTTCAGGTTGTGTAAATTTCTTTAATTTTCTTTCATATTCTTTCAGTAATGTTTGTAGTTTTCAGAATACATGTCTTACACATGTTTTGTTAAATTTGTACCTAAGTAGTACATGCCGTAGATTTTAGTGATATTATAAATGGTGTTAAATTTTCTAAAATGTTGTTTCTAATATATTGAAATAAAATTGATTTTTTGCATATTGAACCTATATCCTTTTATGGTTATTGAGACTTGTTTTATGGCTCATATCATCTTACTGCATGTTTTCATGTGTACTTGTAAAAAACTGTATATCCTTCGGTTGTATAGAGTATTATGTAAATGTCAGTTAGGTCAAATTACTTGAATGGTGTTGTCTATGTCTTCTATACCCTTTATGATTTTTTTCTTCTTCTTATATCGTTTACTGGAAAGTGTCAAAATTCAGTTATATAATTTTTTGCTTCATTACTTTGACATTGTATTATTTCAGTCCAGTTCAGTTCAGTCACTCGGTCATGTCTGACTCTTTGCGACCCCATGAATCGCAGCACGCCAGGCCTCCCTGTCCATCACCATCTCCCGGAGTTTACTCAAACTGACATCCATCGAGTCAGTGATGCCATCTAGCCATCTGATTCTCTGTCGTCCCCTTCTCCTCCTGCCCCCAATCCCTCTCAGCATCAGAGCCTTTTCCAATGAGTCAACTCTTTGCATGAATGAGGTGGCCAAAGTATGGAGTTTCAGCTTTAGCATCATTCCTTCCAAAGAACACCCAGGACTGATCTCCTTTAGAATGGACTGGTTGGATCTCCTGCAGTGCAAGGGACTCTCAAGAGTCTTTTCCAACACCACAGTTCAAAAGCATCAACTCTTTGGCGCTCAGCTTTCTTCACAGTCCAACTCTCACATCCATACATGACCACTGGAAAAACCATAGCCTTGACCAGACGGACCTTTGTTGGCAAGAAATGTCTCTGCTTTTTAATATGCTGTCTAGGTTGGTCATAACTTTCCTTCCAAGGAGTAAGCGTCTTTTAATTTCATGGCTGCAATCACCATCTGCAGTGATTTTGGAGCCCCCCAAAAATAAAGTCTGACACTGCTTCCACTGTATTATTTATTATTGTATTATTTGCTGCTGCTGTTAAGTCACTTCAGTCGTGTCCGACTCTGTGTGACCCCAAAGACGGCAGCCCACCAGGCTCCGCCGTCCCTGGGATTCTCCAGGCAAGAACACTGGAGTGGGCTGCCATTTCCTTCTCCAATGCATGAAAGTGAAAAGTGAAAGTGAAGTTGCTCAGTCATGTCCGACCCTCAGCGATCCCATGGACTGCAGAGTACCAGGGAAAGTCCATGGGATTTTCCAGGCAAGAGTACTGGAGTGGGGTGCCATTGCCTTCTAGGTACATACAATTTAATTTTCTATATCTTTTCATAAATCAAAATTTTAATTAATATGAAGTGTTCCACTTTAACCTTGGTAATCTTTCTTTAAAGTCTATTTTATATCATATTAAAATGGCTACCCTAGCTTTCTTATGATTAGTGAATGTATGGTATATCTTTTTCTATAATTTTAGTTTAATCCTGAATCTTTTAAAAATTTGAGAAATAATTCACATATCATAAAATCCACAATTTTAAAGTATACAGTTTAGTAAATTTTCATATATTCACCAAGTTGTGCAATAATCGCTACTAGTTCCAGAACATTTTCATTACCCCATAAAGAAATTTCATAATTTCATCTCCCTCTCCCCCAACCCCTGGCTACCACTAAGCTAATTTTTAGATCTATGGATTTGCCTATAATGAACATTTTTATAAGTGGAGTTATATAATATGTGGACTTCTGTGTCTGACATCTTTCACTTAGCATAATGTTTTTAAGATTCATCCATGTCATAGTATATATCAGTATCTTATAAGTGCTTTATTCCTTTTTATGGCCAAATCATATTCTATTGTATGGATATACCACATTTAGCTTATGCACGGGACATTTGGGTTGTATCCACATTTTGGCTTTTATGAATACTGCTGTTATACTCTTGTACACATTATTGTGTGGATGTATATTTTCATTACTCCTGGGTGTATACCTAGCAAGTTGCTGGTTCTTGAGGTAACTGTTTACTTTTCTTGAGGAACTATAAAAATTCTACCATAGTGACTACACCATTTTACTTTTCCATCAGCACAGTATAAGGGTTCCAATTTTTTGACACCCTCCCTGACACTTGTTTTGTCCATCTTTCTATTTATAGCCATCCTAGTGAGTATGAAGAGAAATCTCATTGTGATTTTGATTTATATTTCCTTAGTGACTAATGTGTTCTTGCCTGGAGAATCCCATGGACGGGGGAGCCTGTTGGGCTGCTGTCTCTGGAGTCGCACAGAGTCGGACACGACTGAAGTGACTTAGCAGTAGCAGTAGTAGTGACTAATGATGTTGAATATGTTTTCATGTGCTTTTTGGCCATTTGTTAATCTTCTTTAGAGAGATGCCTGTTGGTTTTTCCATCATGTATTTTGGAGTTGTTAAGTACATATATCTTTATATGTTGTGTCCTAAAGTTTAATTATTGCCTATGTTTTTAATTGTTATGTCATTTATAATGCATAGGTTATTTTTTCCACTCTTTTACTTATCAACCCATTTGTGTCTTTGAATTTAAAGTGAGTCTCTTGTTTTCAACACATGGTTGGATTGTAATTGTTTTTAACGTATTTTATAAAAATTTATTTTTTGGCTGTGCTCGGTCTTCACTGCTGTCCGAGCTTTTCTCTAGTTGTGGCGAGCAGGAGCGCCTCCCTAGTTGTGGTACATGGCGTTTCATTGCAGTGGCTTCCCTCATTGCAGAGCACAGGCTCTAGCGTGTGTAGACGTCAGTAGTTGCAGCATGCGGGCGTGGTGGTTGTGGCTCCTGGGCTCTAGAGCACAGGCTCAGTGCTTGTGGTGCATGACTTAGTTGTTGCATGGCATGTGGAATCTTCTCAGACCAGGGGCAAGCCCATGTCTCCTGCGTTGGCAGGTGGGTTCTTTACCACTGAGCCACCAGGGAAACCTGGATTATAGTTTTTAGTCCATTTTGCTAACTCTACCTTTTGATTGGAGTGTTTAGTCAGTTTACCTTTAGTGTAAGATAAGGTAGGCTTTACCTTTGTCATTTTGCTATTTGTTTTCTGTCTTTTCTGCATTAATGCCTTTTTTGTTTCTCTCTTTCTACATTAGGGACTTCTTTTGTGTTAACTATTATCTAGTGTGCCATTTTAATTCCCTTGTTTCTTTTAGTGTATTTTTTGAGTTATTTTCTTAGTGGTTGTTCTAGGGTTCACAGTTAATATTTTAATTTTTAACAATATAGTATGGATTAATACCAATTTAATTTGAATAATGCATAAAACCTTTGCTTGTATTTAGTTTGCTCCCTCTCCTCTTCTTTATAATTTCATTATCATGCAGATAACGCCTCTATACATATACACTCTTCAACATAATTTAGTAATTGTTGCTTTATTCAATTTTATTTTAAATAAGAATGGATAAATGAGAGAAAAATACAATATATTGTCTTAGGTTTACCTGTGTAGTTCCCTTACTGGTGTTTAGTTTTTCCTGTACGTTTTAGCTGGTGTCCTTTCATTTTAATTTGAAGGATTTTCTTTAGTAATTCTTGTAGGGAAGTTCTCTTTTCTGAAACAGAATTATCTTTTTGTATAAGAAAAGCCTTAATTTTCCATCTTTTGTAAAGGAGAATATCCTGGATATTGAACTATCAAATGTCTTCTTTTAGTACTTTGAATACGTCATTCTACCTTCTTCTGCTTCATGTTTCTCATGAGAAATCAGCTGTTATTACTAGTGAGGTTTTCTAGTACCTACTGAAACATTTTCCCTTTGCTTCTTTCAAGATTCTTCATCTTTGTATTTGAAAAGTCTGATTATGATGTGTGATTGGAGTTATTGGAGTTTGTTGGATTGAATATATAGACTGTTTTTCTTTAAATTTCAGAAGTTTTCATCCATTGTTTCAGCAACTGTTCTTTCTGGCTGCTGCTGCTGCTGCTAAGTCGCTTCAGTCGTGTCCGACTCTGTGCGACCCCATAGACAGCAGCCCACTAGGCTCCTCTGTCCCTGGGATTCTCCAGGCAAGAACACTGGAGTGGGTTGCCATTTCCTTCTCCAATGCATGAAAGTGAAAAGTGAAAGTGAAGTCGCTCAGTCGTGCCCGACTCTTAGTGACCCCATGGGTTTGTCCTCTATTGTAGGGATCCCATTATATCTATGTTACTGTGCCTTATGGTTTCGCACAGGTCTCAGAGACTATTCACTTTTCTTTTCTCTTTCTGTACCTCAGGCTGGATAATCTCAATTGACTACTTTTCAGGTTCATTTATTCTTTCTTCTGCCAGCCTATATCTGCTCTTGAGATTCTCTAGTGAATTTTTCATTTATTATGTATTTTCAACTCTAAAATTTCTATCTTTTAAAGTAATTTCTAGCTATCTATTGATATTCCTTATTTGATGAGACATCATTGCCACACCGCCATACTTTGCTTTAGATCTTGAGGTAAGGTTTTCTTTAGTCATTTGTGCATATTTATAACAGATGATTTAAAGCTTTTATTTAGTAAGCCCAACTTCTGGCCTTCCTCAAGGACACTTTCTGTTGACTGCTTTCATGTATAGGTCATTCTCTTGTTTCTTTACATGTTATAAATTTTGTTGAGAACTAGACATTTTAAATAATATAATGTGGAACTGTGTTAATAAGACTCCCTCTGTTTCTCAGAGTTTATTTATTTTTGCCATTGTTGTTGTTTTCTGTTTGTTTAGTTACTTTTCTGAGCTGAAGTCTGTATTCTGTAAAATCTGTGTTCTTTGTTGAGTGTTGTCATTGAAGTCTCTGCTTAGTTAGCTTTATGGCCCTTTAATGACAGGATTTATACTTCCTTAAATGCCTTGAACCAGTAAGTCCCCCAGCCTTTGCTCAGTACCTCTGTTGCATGTTGGGACATGCTTTCTATGCCATGCACACGGTTTTCAACTCTGTCTTAGTCTTCACTTTCAACATTTCAAAACCTCAGATCAGTCCGAGGTGAGAGATTAGGGTTTCCTTAGGTAATTTCCGGATGCATACACATCCCCGCACATGTGCGTGATCTTCTCAATTGCCAAGAATATCATAGCTTGTCAAAGACACCCTGCCTAGCTCATACACACACAGAGACACACAGACACACAGACACACAGACAAGACACACACACACACAAATACACAGTTATCCAGCTTTGCCTTTTAAATGTTTTGATCACTTATTTTTTGCTCCAATTTCAAGCATCCATGATGTTAAATAATAGCTGCTTATTGTTCTTGACAGATGCCTTGCAGGTAAAGGATGTTTGTTGCAACCAAGTTCTGATTCAGGTCAAATAAAGAGAAGCCCTGTGAATGGGGGTTTCCAGAGTACTGTCCGACAGGTCAAATAATGACAGTTCTTTAGGCATGGGCCTTGGGGTAGCTTTAAATCTGCAGTTCAAATTCCTACAATGCCAGTGGGGCTGCTAATTTTCATAAGAATTTTGGTTTTCAAGGGTGTAGTAGACCTGAGTGGAGGACATTGCGAATAAAGTATGTCAACTGTTTTTCTTGAATAAATGCTGCTTAGATTGTTGCAAACCTCTGGTTAATTTCCAGACCCCTAAAGAGTTGATTTTGACAGTTTTTGTTGACATTCTCACTGCTTTTACAGAGAATCTGATTGTTTCACATCTGATTTATTTCTTTCTCTCTATGATATAAGTAGAGATATAGAAATATAAATATAGTGATTAGATATTTGAAAGGAAGTTGCTTACATTCAGACACTTTACCACTAAATATTTCAGTGTAAATCCCCTAAGAACAAGGATAAACTTGTTGTCCTATATAAATTATAATTCACCAACATTTATTGGATCATGGAGAAAGCAACGGAGTTCCAGAAAAAACATGTGCTTCACTGATTGAGCTAAAGCCTTTAACTGTGTGGATCATAACAAACTGGAAAGTTCTTTAAGAGATGTCTCCTGAAAAACATCTATGTGGGTCAAAAAGCAAGTTAGAACCAGACATGGAACAATTGACTGGTTCAAAATTGGGAAAGGAGTGATAATATACAGCAAGGCTGTTAATTTAAATTCTATGCAGAGTTTATCATGCAGAATTCTGGACTGGATAAATCACAAACTGGAATCAAGATTGCTGGGAGAAATATCAGCAACCTCAGATACACCACTCTAATGGCAGAAAGTGATGACGAACTAAAACACTTCTTGAGAGTGAAACGGGAGAGTGAAAAAGCTAGCTTAAAACTCAGCATTCAAGAAACTAAGATCAGACCATCCAGTCCCATCACTTTATGGCAAATAGAAGGGAAAAAAGTAAAAGCAGTGACAGATTTTGTTTTCTTGGGCTCCAAAATCACTGCAGATGGCGACTGTAGCCATGAAACTAAAATATGCTCGCTCCTTGGGAGAAAAGCTACGACAAACCTAGATAGCATATTAAAAAGCACAGACACTGCTTTGCTGACAAAGGTCAGTATAGTGAAAGCTATGGTTTTTCCAGTAGTCATGTACAGATGTGGAACTGGACCATAAAGAAGGCTGGGCACCAAAGACTTGATGCTTTTGAGTTGTGATGCTGGAGAAGAATCTTGAGAGTCCCTTGGACTGCAAGGAGATCAAACCAGTCAATCCTAAATGAAATCAAGCCTGTCTATCCATTGGAAAGACTGATGCTGAAGCTCCAGTCCTTTGGCCACCTGCTGCGAGGAGCTGACTCATTGGAAAAGACTCTGATGCTGGGAAAGATTGAGAGCAGGAGGAGAAGGGATCAGCAGAAGATGAGATGGTTAGATAGTATTATCAACTCAACAGACATGAATTTGAGCAAATTCCAGGAGATAGTGGAGGACAGAGAAGCCTGGTATGCTACAGTCCATGATGTTGCAAAGGGGTGGAAATGACTTAGGAACTAAACAACAAAAACAAAAGCTATAATTATCCATATGACAGTTTTAAGTCAACCAGTTTGCTATTTATTTTCTGTTTGTTCCATAGGATTGTCTTTAAACCTTCTTTTAATGCCTTCTTTTTGGAATGTTCCATGGTATTCCTTTAAAGAAGGGCAGAATTTGTAGAATTGTAGATAAGAAAAAAATGTCATGTCTTCTTACATATACAACAAATTGGGAAAACACTCAGCAGTTTCCAGTGAGGATAATTAGAGCTATACTGTGCAGTATAAACTAGTTGCACTAAGTAAGTCATAAATTATAAATGATAAATTAACTTTATAATAATTTTACTTAATTCAGTATATCAAAGTATTATCCTTTCAACATGTAGTTAATATAAAAGTTGTTAATGAGATATTTTACACTTTTTTTGGTAAAAATTCCTTAAAATATTTTAGAACAAGTCTTCAAAAATCTTCAAAATCTTGTGTTTTATACTAACCATCATCTCAATTTGGAGCAGTCACATCTGTAAGCATAGCAGATATGTAGAAGGACTCTAACAGGTTTCATTTAAATGAGGCAGTAGAAAATGAAGCTTTCAGACAGAGTGAAATTTCTGAGGACCTTGATTGATTTTAATAATCAGTAGTTAATTATTAGGACAAAAGTACAAAATAGAATAAGAGGTAGATAGACTCAAAGTAACTGGCATAGAAAATAATTTTAGCTGCTATGTAACAAAGGGACATGAAGTGACTCATTTATTGTGTGACTTTAAGTAGTAAATTACCTTGTCTTTATTGGGGGTCTAGAAGGGGACGACAGAGGATGAGATGGCTGGATGGCATCACTGACTCGATGGACGTGAGTCTGGGTGAACTCCGGGAGTTGGTGATGGACAGGGAGGCCTGGCATGCTGTGATTCATGGGGTCGCAAAGAGTCAGACACGACTGAGCGACTGAACTGTTTCCCTACATAAAAAATTTGAAGCTTTACTAGATTATTTCTAAGTTGCTTTTTAATACTGAGAGTCTGAGTATTTGGATACATTAATGAGGAAATTAGAGTTTCTGTTCTCAGGAGTTTATAGTCAAGTTAAAGAGGTGCTGCTGCTGCTAAGTTGCTTCAGTCGCGTATGACTCTGTGCGACCCCATAGACGGCAGCCCACCAGGCTCCCCCGGCCCTGGGATTCTCCAGGCAAGAACACTTGAGTGGGTTGCCATTTCCTTCTCCAATGCATGAAAGTGAAAAGTGAAAGTGAAGTCGCTCAGTTGTGTCCAAGTCTTAGTGACCCCATGGACTGCAGCTCACCAGGCTCCTCCGTGCATGGGATTTTCCAGGCAAGAGTACTGGAGTGGGTCGCCATTGCCTTCTCCAGTTAAAGAGGTGAGGTGTACCTATTTGATTGACGTGCAGGGAGACAATAATTAGGGCCTTAAAAGAATTGTAAAATGCTATGAGAAGCTACGACTTATTTACTTGAATATAATAAATTCACAACAAATGTTTGAATTAGAGTGAATTCAGTAGTGATAATTGGAAAATCAAGAGAAGTTTTGTGTATTGAGATGGCAGTTAATGAAAGCCTTGGGAGATAGACGTAGGTGAAGAGAAGATAGAATGGAGTAGTAATCCAGATAATGTGGCAAGAAATCCATGTATGTGTTCAGGAAATAATAACACATATACTCTGTAGTTTTAGGAGATATTGAGTAATATAGTTATGTGATAAATTGGATTCAAATCTTAGACAGTCTTCTATATTCTACTAAGGATAGTTGATCACTGGCAATGAAATATGGCAGAAACTGGAAAGACCTTGCTGTGTATGTTTTAGAAACCCTACATCATTGTGTCAATCCTGAGAATAGTTAAGTACAGTTTTATATTTAAAAAATATTTCACAGGCTGGAAACTTTACAATTCATTTGCTTTGGAAGTTTGTCATATTTCTTTTGATGAGGGTGTATATGGGCTGTGACTTACGGCACTACAGGTCAGATTTGTGCTTTGTTTTGGTATCTTCTTGTCTTCTAGTATAGTGCTTTATTTCTGCTGAATCTTTATCCTTTGTGATTAAATGATGCTGAATAAGTTTATGTCAGCATTCTACATAAAGTGGAAGCCTAAGGCTAACTGTTTAAAACTATTAGTGTCTGTCCCAAGAGCCAGTACGTAGAGCTTCAAATGTCGCACAAGTAACCAAGTGGAAAATCATAGATTTCTCAGAGGGATGGAAGTTATAAAGGCATTTCATTTAACTCTGTAAACACTAGAATCTCTCTCTTTTTTTAACCTGTGCCCATTTTTATTAGCTTAGCAGACTAGTGTTTTTATGTAATGTTTGGTAAGTTATTTTAATATGATAGTTTAGGGAATTCATGAAGCAGTCACATTCATCTCTCTAATTTCTTCCAGGTAACTTGCCCAGGAGTGGTGCTGAAAGACAAGGAGGACATCTATCTTAGCATCTGTGTGTTTGGCCAATACAAAAAGACACAATGTGTCCCAGCCAATTTTCCATTGGTCTTCAATGCCAGAATGGTGTTTGAAAAGGTGAGTTCAAATATTCTATCAAAGGTTAACAAATTAAAAAATTAAAGTGGTTCCAAAATTTGAATATGCACTTTAATTGAAAAGATTTATGACTTAAATCTGGAAGCTTGAAAATAAGTATTCCTTATATTATACACTGAATCAGTTACCTCTTTTTCTTGATGTATCAGTTTACTTCTAAAATTGTCTTAGTGGTCTTTATGTAAAAAATAGCACCTTGAATTATAAATACTTATCTTAGAGAGAAAGGGGAGATTTTAATAGGGAAGAATACGTCATATTTTACTTATGGCTGTCTTGTGCTGCTTCTTTCTTTAGATCTCTTTTCTTTTTTTCCCTTGAATCTGATGCTTTTGATTAATTCTTACCAATTGTATTCCTCACCTTTGTTTCCTTTCCGACTTCCCTCCTTCTTTCCTTCCCTTTCTTCCCTTCCTCCTTACTTCCTTTCTTATTTTCCTTTCTCTTCTCCAGGAATAAATACTGAGTACCAGCTCTGTTCTATGTACTATTCTAGGCACTGAATAAATAAGACAAACATTTTCCCCTCTTGGAGCTTTCATTATAATAGGAAAAACAAACAGTAATCAAGTAAATGCATGAGTAATACACTTTTAGACGGTGAGTGTCATGAACTGTGGTGTCGGAGAAGACTCTTGAGAGTCCCTTGGACTGCGAGATCCAACCAGTCCATCCTAAAGGAAATCAGTCCTGAATATTCATTGGAAGGATTGATGTTGAAGCTGAAACTCCAATACTTTGGCCACCTGATGCGAAGAACTGACTCATTTGAAAAGATCCTGATGCTGGGAAAGATTGAAGGTGGGAGGAGAAGGGGACGACAGAGGATGAGATGGTTGAATGGCATCACTGACTCAATGGACATGAGTTTGAGTAAACTCTGGGAGTTGATGATGGACAGGGAGGCTTGGCATGCTGCAGTCCATGGGGGTGCAAAGAATTGAACACGACGGCGACTAAACTGAACTGAGTTGTCATGAAGAGAATAAAGGGAGGGTAAGGGAACAGAGGGATTAAGAGGACTGTCTGTTTTGAAGGTGGTGGTCAGAGAAGGCAATAACATTGAAATTGAGTCTGAATTATGAGGTAGTATTTAAATGTCTAGGGTAGAAGCATTCTAAGCAGAGGAACAGCAAATATAAAGGTGTCTTCTTGGGAATAAGCTTACTGAGCAGGAGGAACAGCAAGAAGGCAAATATGACCATGGTAACAAAGAGAGGACTGCTAGCAGATGAAATTGGAGAGGGAAGCAGAGCCAGCTGTAATTTTTTTTTGTTGGTAAAATCTTGCATGGTGATCATGGGAAACAGAGAAGTGACAATTCTCAATAATGTCAAAAGTTTCTTTGGTTGGGAAAGGAATATTCTGGTAAAGAGAAGGAAAGCACAAAGCCTGTCTCATATATGTCTTCCTTTTACTTTCTCTTCTCCATCCTTCTTCTCTCTGCCTTCTCTCATAGGTGTTCCCTGAAGCAGTGGACCCTGGAGATGTGGTTGCACAGCTTGAATGTAAGTTTTTAACTCTTAATTCCTGATTCTGAGAGATTTTAGAATTATGATATTTAGTCCTGAGTTAGATAAAAGTCAAAGAGGGTCTAATAAGAACTTGATAAATCTCAAGGTGAGGCCTTTTTTTTTTTCCTACTTTTTTTAGAATTTCGGAATATACCTGGAAGCAATAATAAAAAAAAAATACATGTGCTGCAGAGATGGGGAATCTTTCCTTTTTCTGGGTTTGATCTGTAAATAACAAAAAGAGTTATTTGAACTTTTTATTGACTAAGATGTTATGGGTTGTTAATGATGTAAGGATTATGATTCGTGTTAAGTGGGATTCTGCCCTGCATACAAAAATCTGTCTTTAACCTCATCGTGTTGCAAGTCAGTTCAGTTCAGTTCAGTCGCTCAGTCATGTCCGACTCTTTGCAACCCCATGAACCTCAGCATGCCAGGCTCCCTGTCCATCACCAACTCCTGGAGTTCACCCAAAGCCATGTCTGTTGAGTCAGTGATGCCATCCAATCATCTCATCCTCTGTCGTCCCCTTCTCCTCCTGCCCTCCTTCTTTCCCAGCATCAGGGTCTTTTCAAATGAGTCAGCTCTTTGCATCAGGTGGCCAAAGTATTAGAGTTTCAGCTTTAACATCAAGTCAAGAGAGTAAATAATACAAGATTAAAGTAATAGTAGCTTAAAATATATATTTGCTTTTGTGTTTTTATTGTACATAGTATATAAATCAATTATTTGAAAGCAACATTTTCAAGGTTGTGGTTAGCAGTAAGTTCCTCAAAGTGCTAGGAACCAACTATAAAAAGATCCAGTTATTTGTGGGAACATCAATGCAAAGTATATTGGGGAGAAGTTATTCAAGTTTTGAATATGAAGTGAAAAGCTCTGTTACTTATCTTTGTAATCAGAAAGGGATTAGGAATTACCAGATTGGTCTAATGTATAACTGTGGCTCAAAACACCAACGATATTGAGCCTCATCAGTGTCAGCTGTCCCTTCCATGGGGTTTGCACCCCACTGGGAGTCTGGCAATATAGAAACATTGCAACTTGGCACCATGCTAGAATCTGGACATATGGATAGAAATAGGACTGGTTCATTTCTACCCTTGGAAATCCTTCTCCAGGAGATCTTTCCTACACAGGGATCAAAAACAGATCTCCTACATTGCAGGCAGATTCTTTGCCATTTGAGCCACCGGGTGCTAGTGGGTAAATGGCTTATAATTTTTTTGAACATCTTGTTCAGTATCTGATAAACTGTACATCTCAGAAAATATGAAGATAATTATTTCTCTCATCATGCTGAAATTTTGTTAAACATAATTATTTTTCTCTTTGATTTGAAATTTAGGAACTCTAAGAAGGGTACTTGATGATTATTATTATCTGGAATCTTTCTTGCCTTGATTTCCCTGATTCAATTTTGCTGTTAAGTCTCTTCTCTTGTCACTGATATTCTACTTTTTGGTATCTTTCTCAAATTCATGTTTGTCCGTCCTGTCTTTAAATATTGGCATTCTTCTGGCTTTACTTCTGTGGTCTCTCTTTACTTAGTTTCTACTCTCTCCTTATATGATATTCTCCAAGCACTTGGCTTCATGTTTTACCTGTCTTTTGTTTTTAACCTGTCTTCTGATGACTTCACGAGAGTCTTTATCCCTGACCTCTCTGGTGAGCTTTGGGCTCCTTTTTCTCTTATTTTCTTCTCAGTTTTGCAACTTTTTGTTGTGTCCTAACCTTACTGATATGAAAATTAAAACCATACTAAAAGTAGAAAGGATGGAGTGCTGAAATCCCATAATACCTATCAGCTTTAATAGTTTTTGACATTTGCCTATTGTACTGTATGTTAACCCTTGAAAGGTTGTTGCTGAACCACGAAAGACGCTGGGATTCTTGGCCTTCGGAGGAGAAGAATTCAATCCGGAGCCAGAGACAAGGCTTGATCACTCAGAGCTTTTGTGTAATAAAGTTTTAATAAAGTATAATAGAGATAGAGAAAGCTTCTGGCACAGTTATCAGAAGTGGGACAGAGAGTGCCCCCCCCGCCCCCGCTAGTGTTAGCAATGGAATTATATACCTTTTAATTAGTTATTACAATGAATCAAAAGAATGTCTGGAGTTTGTGAAAATTTTACCAGACCCACTCCCACAATTTACATTTTATGATAACAAGATTAGAATTTAACAATAGAAAGATACTACCAGACCTACTCCCATAATATACATTCTAAACTATCAAGACTAGTCAGAACATTTTCAGGAAGGAGAAACTATCCTCAAGCAGTATACATTGTTGTTGTATAATCCCTAGTACAGAGTTTAAACTGAGTTGTGTAATTGACTAAGACTAAGAAGGCAATCATAAGGGATTTGATTTAGGTCATACCTGAATGGTCTAGTGGTTTTCCCTACTTTCTTCAATTTAAGTCTGAATTTAGTAATAAAGAGTTCATGATCTGAGCCACAGTCAGCTCCCGGTCTTGTTTTTGTTGACTGTATAGAGCTTCTCCATCTTTGGCTGAAAAGAACATAATCAGTCTGATTTCAGTGTTGACCATCTAGGGATGTCCACGTGTAGAGTCTTCTCTTATGTTGTTGGAAGAGGGTGTTTGCTATGACCAGTGCATTTTCTTGGCAAAACTCTATTAGTCTTTGCCCTGCTTCATTCCGTATTCCAAGGCCAAATTTGCCTGTTATTCCAGGTGTTTCTTGACTTCCTACTTTTGCATTCCAGTCCCCTATAAAGAAAAGGAAATCTTTTTTGGGTGTTAGTTCTAAAAGGTCTTGTAGGTCTTCATAGAACCGTTCAACTTCAGCTTCTTCAGCATTACTGGTTGGGGCATAGACTTGGATTACTGTGATATTAAATGGTTTGCCTTGGAAACGAACAGAGATCATTCTGTCATTTTTGAGATTGCATCCAAGTACTGCATTACGGACTCTTTTGTTGACCATGATGGCTACTCCATTTCTTCTGAGGGATTCCTGTCCGCAGTAGTAGATATAATGGTCATCTGAGTTAAATTCACCCATTCCAGTCCATTTCAGTTCGCTGATTCCTAGAATGTTGACATTCACTCTTGCCGTCTCTTGTTTGACCACTTGCAATTTGCCTTGATTTGTGGACCTGACATTCCAGGTTCCTATGCAATATTGCTCTTTATAGCATCAGACCTTGCTTCTATCACCAGTCACACCCACAACTGGGTATTGTTTTTGCTTTGGCTCCATCCCTTCATTCTTTCTGGAGTTATTTCCCCACTGATCTCCAGTAGCATATTGGGCACCTACTGACCTGGGGAGTTCCTCTTTCAGTATCC
>NW_011494605.1:1536614-1537118 GCF_000754665.1 Bison bison bison | reverse complement strand
GATATGACCTAAATCAAATCCCTTATGATTATACAGTGGAAGTGAGAAATAGATTTAAGGGACTAGATCTGATAGACAGAGTGCCTGATGAACCATGGACAGAGGTTCATGACATTGACAAGAGACAGGGATCAAGACCATCCCCAAGAAAAAGAAATGCAAAAAAGCAAAATGGCTGTCTGAGGAGGCCTTACAAATAGCTGTGAAAAGAAGAGAAGCGAAAAGCAAAGGAGAAAAAGAAAGATATAAGCATCTGAAGGCAGAGTTCCAAAGAATAGCAAGGAGAGATAAGAAAGCCTTCCTCAGCAATCAGTGCAAAGAAATAGAGGAAAACAATAGAATGGGAAAGACTAGAGATCTCTTCAAGAAAAGTAGAGATATCAAGGGAACATTTCATGCAAAGATGGGCTCGATGAAGGACAGAAATGGTATGGACCTAACAGAAGCAGAAGATACTAAGAAGAGGTGGCAAGAATGCACAGAACTGTACAAAAAAGATCTTCA
>NW_011494605.1:1536030-1536514 GCF_000754665.1 Bison bison bison | reverse complement strand
TTTTGCCTTTTCATACTGTTCATGGGGTTCTCAAGGCAATAATACTGAAGTGGTTTGCCATTCCCTTCTGCAGTGGACCACATTCTGTCAGGTCTCTCCACCATGACCCGCCCATCTTGGGTGGCCCCACAGGGCATAGCTTAGTTTCATTGTGTTAGACAAGGCTGTGTAGGGAAAAACCAGTAGACCATTCAGATATGACCTAAATCAAATCCCTTATGATTATACAGTGGAAGTGAGAAATAGATTTAAGGGACTAGATCTGATAGACAGAGTGCCTGATGAACTATGGATGGAGGTTTGTGACATTGACAGGAGACAGGGATCAAGACCATCCCCAAGAAAAAGAAATGCAAAAAAGCAAAATGGCTGTCTGAGGAGGCCTTACAAATAGCTGTGAAAAGAAGAGAAGCGAAAAGCAAAGGAGAAAAAGAAAGATATAAGCATCTGAAGGCAGAGTTCCAAAGAATAGCAAGGAGAGATA
>NW_011494605.1:1504712-1535447 GCF_000754665.1 Bison bison bison | reverse complement strand
GACACCACCCTTATGGCAGAAAGTGAAGAGGAACTAAAAAGCCTCTTGATGAAAGTGAAAGAGAAGAGTGAAAAAGTTGGCTTAAAGCTCAACATTCAGAAAACGAAGATCATGGCATCTGGTCCCATCACTTCATGGGAAATAGATGGGGAAACAGTGGAAACAGACTTTATTTTTCAGGGCTCCAAAATCACTGCAGATGGTGATTGCAGCCATGAAATTAAAAGATGCTTACTCCTTGGAAGGAAAGTTATGACCAACCTAGATAGCATATTCAAAAGCAGAGACATTACTTTGCCAACAAAGGTCCATCTAGTCAAGGCTATGATTTTTCCACTGGTCATGTATGGATGTGAGAGTGAGACTGTGAAGAAGGCTCATGCTTTTGAACTGTGTTGTTGGCAAAGACTCTTCAGAGTCCCTCGGACTGCAAGGAGATCCAACCAGTCCATTCTGAAGGAGATCAGCCCTGGGATTTCTTTGGAAGGAATGATGCTAAAGCTGAAACTCCAGTAGTTTGGCCACCTCATGCAAAAAGTTGACTCATTGGATAAGACTCTGATGCTGGGAGGGATTGGGGGCAGGAGGAGAAGGGGACAACAGAGGATGAGATGGCTGTATGGCATCACTGAGTCGATGGATGTGAGTCTGAGTGAACTCCGGGAGTTGGTGATGGACAGGGAGGCCTGGCGTGCTGCGATTCATGGGTTCGCAAAGAGTCGGACATGACTGAGCAACTGAAGTGAACTGAAGAAGGCAATGGCAACCCACTCCAGTACTCTTGCCTGGAAAATCCCATGGACGGAGGAGCCTGGTAGGCTGCAGTCCATGGAGTCAGGAAGAGTTGGACACAACTGAGCGACTTCATTTTGACTTTTCACTTTCATGCATTTGAGAAGGAAATGGCAATCCACTCCAGTGTTCTTGCCTGGAGAAGCCCAGGGACCACGGAGCCTGGTTGGCTGCGGTCTATGTTGTCTCACAGAGTTGGACATGACTGAAGTGACTTAGCAGCAGCAGCAAGAAATGTAGACAAAAAAAGTTTGTCCTTTCCTCCTCCTTGAGAATTCCAGACCCCATCTCCACTTTGAGAGGCCCAGACCCCTTTCTCCTCCTTGGGGACCCTGGACTTCTTATCAATCTGCCTAGGAATTGACTCTCTCACCCTGACACTTAAAGAAAAGTTGGAATATTTAAAAGAAAATACATACATTATTTCATTGCAAATATTCTGGCATGACTTCTAATTGATAGTTTTTGTTTTTTTTTTTAAAATAAAACCTCTATACTGGTATCATACCTAACAAAATTAGTAATAGTTCCCTGTTAACATCAAATATTTAGTCATTGTGCAAATTTCTCCAGTTGTCATCAAAATGTCTTTATACAGTTGTTTTGTTAAAATCAGGATCCCATTGGTTCATATTCTGTTTATGGCTATTTAGCTCTTAGGTTTATTTTTTTCTGTAATAGTATCTCTCACTTTCCCCCCGCCCCCCCTAATGCTTGAGTTTTTTAGAAAAATCAAGTTCTTTAGCATAGCCTATAGTTTGGATTTGGTTGATTGCTTCCTTAAAGTGTTGTTTAGCTTATTCATCACTTGTATTATGTAAACGGATAATTAGAGCTAAAGGTTTTGTTTAATTCGTGCCTATTTTATTTTCTTATGGGCAAGAGTGTTATGTAAACTGATTAGACCTAAAGGTATGGTTCAATTCAGGCTTCTTTTTTTTCCCCCTAGAAGAATCCTTCATAATTGGTGTTCTGTACTTATTACATCATATCAGGTGGCATATAATATCTGATTGTCTTAAGTTTGGTGATATTAAGATTGATCTTTTTTGCTTCAGGCAGTATCAGCCTGATGTTATTCCATAATAAATTTCCTCTACAGTCTTTCATCTGATAGCTTTAGTATTCCTTGATACCCATGTTTTCATTAGCAGTTACCAAATGTGGTTTTTCTAATATTGTCTTTTTTCTGTATTTGTTAGCTGGAATTCTTCTATTAAAATATTTCCCTCATCAGCAATGTGGTTGGTGGTTTAGTCGCTAAGTTGTGTCCGACTCTTGTGACCCAATGGACTGTAGCCCATCAGCTCTTCTGTCCATGGGATTCCTGGCAAGATTATTGGAGTGGGTTGCCATTCCTTCTCCATATCAACAAGGTAGTGAGCTTGAAATACTGTTCTTATATGAAAAGTGGGGTCATCTCTCCTTTCCTTCCTTAACAGCTATAGTGAGGTATAACTTACATATCACAAAATTTACCCATTGTAAATGTAGTTAAGTGATTTCTAGAAAATGTATATAGTTGTGAGCTATCACCACAATCCAGTTTAGAATATTCTATCACCTCATATTTCCTAATGCCTATTTGTACTCAGTTTCTATGTGTACTGCAGTCCCAACAACACTGATCTATTTTCTATCTTTGTATATTTTTCTTTCCTAGAAATTTTATTTAAATGGATTTATATAATATGTTGTCTTTTGTGTCTGACTTCTTTTACTTGGAATAATGTTTTTGAGGTTTATCCGTGTTGTTCTACATTTAGTAGTTCATTCCTTTTTGTTGATGAATGATACTCTATTCATAGAACTTTTTTTCCCTTTCCATTCACTATTTGACGGATGTTTGGATTCTTTCGGTTTTTGACTATTATGAGCAATTTGCTATGAGTATATGGATGCATGCTGGGTTGTATGCTAAGTATATGTTTAACTTAAACTCTCAGCCTGTATTCTAAAGTTGAGTGTGTGCATGCTAAGTCACTTCAGTCATGTCCGACTCTTTGCAACCCTAAGGACTGTAGCCCGCCAGGCTCCTCTGTCCATGGGGTTCTCCAGGAAAGAATACTGGAGTGGCTTGCCATACCCTCCTCCAGAATATCTTCCCAACCCATGGACCAAACCTGTGTCTCTTGTGTCTCCTGCATTGGCAGATGTGTTCTTTACCACTAGCCCCACCCGAGAAGCCCTTTCTAAAGTTACTGTACCATTTTACATTCCCACCAGCAAAGTATGAACATGTTCCATATCATCCCCAAGATTTGATAATGTTAGTCTTTTTGGAATATAGTCATTCTGATGGATGTGTAGTGATTTCCCGTATTTTTAATTTGCATTTTAATACTCTTGAGCATCCTTCATATACCTTTTCTTGTAAAATGCTTATTCAAATATTTTATCCATTTTGAACTGGGTAGTTTGTCTTCTTATCAAGTTTTTTTTTTCTTTTTAAACATATTCTAAATATAAGTCTTTTATCAGATATAAGATTGGTAAATACTTCATCCTATTTTAATTTTTTCATTCTTTTAATGGTGTCTTCTTATGGCTCAGGGTAAAGAATCTGCCTGAAATGCAGGAGACCTGGGTTTGATCCTTGGATTAGGAATATCCTCTGGAGAAGAGAATAGCAACTCACTCCAGTATTCCTGCCTGGAAAAGCCCATGGACAGAGGAGCCTGGTGGGCTGCAGTCCATGGGGTTGCAAAGAGTTGAACACAACTGAGCGACTAACACTTTTCACTTTCTGAAGAACAAAGGAAGTCCACGTTAACAACTTTTTTTTTCCTTTAATGGGATCATATGTTTGGTGAAATGTTTGCTTTACCAAGGTCACAAAAATTTTCCCGTTTCTTCTACAAAGTTTATACTTTTTTCCTTTACATATATGCCTGTGGTCCATTATGAGTTAATTTTTCTGTGTACGGTGAGAGGTAAGGATCTGTTTTTGTTTTTTGTTTTGGTGGATTGTGCAAATGCTCAAGGATATCCAAGGACCCTCTTAAACTGGGCATTCTGATGAATGGTCAGATCCTTGAGTAACCTCAGACAGAGTGCTTAGAAAAGTCTTGGCACACAGGAAACACTTAAAATATCCTTGCTTATTTTTATTGGTAGTGTGTTATTACTCTTTATTATTTGGGAACTGCCACATTCTATTCATACCATATCTGAACCTGTAAGGAGCCTCTAGAGGCCCAGAACCACATTAAGTCTCTGGTGAAATATATATTTATAATACATAAATACAAAGTAATATATGAGGGCCAGTGACATTAAAAGCCATATAGGGTGATTTTGCATTCATAGAAAAGGCAGTCTCCTTAGGGAAATGGTTTTAATTCTGAAATTTACCAGAATAAAATTATAGTTATGATGAAAGCTATTTGTTGGGAGCCATTTTTAGGTAAGAAAGAGAATGAAAAGTTTGCTACCATGTAGACTTCTCTATTGAAACTGAATTTTCATCCTTTCTCATTGAAAGTTTGTAGGTTCTCTTCTGTAGATACACACACTCTCTCTCTCTCTTACATAGCACACACTGTGTCTCTCACACACACAATGCACTTGAACCTTGGACAACACAGATTTGAGTTGCACAGGTCCACTTATACACAGATTTTTTCTATAGTAAATACTACAGTGCATGGTCTTTGATTGGTTGACTCCATGGATGCTGAACCACAGATTAGGAGGAACTACAGATACGGACTGTGGCTCAGATCATGAACTCCTTATTGCCAAATTCATACTTAAATTGAAGAAAGTAGGGAAAACCACTAGACCATTCAGGTATGACCTAAATCAAATCCCTTATGATTATACAGTGGAAGTGAGAAACAGATTTAAGGGACTAAATCTGATAGACAGAGTGCCTGATGAACTATGGATGGAGGTTTGTGACATTGTACAGGAGACAGGGATCAAGACCATCCCCAAGAAAAAGAAATACAAAAAAGCAAAATGGCTGTCTGGGGAGGCCTTACAAATAGCTGTGAAAAGAAGAGAAGGAAAAGCAAAGGAGAAAAGGAAAGATATAAGCATCTGAAGGCAGAGTTCCAAAGAATAGCAAGGAGAGATAAGAAGGCCTTCCTCAGCAATCAATGCAAAGAAATAGAGGAAAACAACAGAATGGGAAGGATAGAGATCTCTTCAAGAAAATTAGAGATACCAAGGGAACATTTCATGCAAAGCTCGATAAAGAACAGAAATGGTATGGACCTAACAGAAACAGAAGATACTAAGAAGAGGTGGCAAGAATGCACAGAAGAACTGTACAAAAAAGATCTTCACAAGCCAGATAATCATGATGGTGTGATCACTCACCTAGAGCCAGATATCCTGAATGTGAAGTCAAGTGGGCCTTAGAAAGCATCACTACAAACAAAGCTAGTGGAGGTGATGGAATTCCAGTTGAGCTCTTTCAAATCCTGAAAGATGATGCTGTGAAAGTGCAGCACTCAATATGCCAGCAAATTTGGAAAACTCAGCAGTGGCCACAGGCCTGGAAAAGGTCAGTTTTCATCCCAATCCCAATGAAAGGCAATGCCAAAGAATGCTCAAACTACCACACAATTGCACTCATGTCACATGCTAGTAAAGTAATGCTCAAAATTCTCCAAGCCAGGCTTCAGCAATACGTGAACCGTGAACTTGCTGATGTTCAAGCTGGTTTTAGAAAAGGCAAAGGAACCAGAGATCAAATTGCCAACATCCGCTGGATCATGAAAAAAGCAAGAGATTCCAGAAAAACATGTATTTCTGCTTTATTGACTATGCCAAAGCCTTTGACTGTGTGGATCACAATACTGTGGAAAATTCTGAAAGAGATGGGAATACCAGACCACCTGACCTGGCTCTTGAGAAACCTATATGCAGGTCAGGAAGCAACAGTTAGAACTGGACATGGAACAACAGACTGGTTCCAAATAGGAAAAGGAGTATATCAAGGCAATATATTGTCACCCTGCTTATTTAACTTATATGCAGAGTACATCATGAGAAACGCTGGGCTGGATGAAGCACAAGCTGGAATCAAGATTTCTGGAAGAAATATCAATAACCTCAGATATGCAGATGACACCACCCTTATGGCAGAAAGTGAAGAGGAACTAAAGAGCCTCTTCATGAAAGTAAAAGAGGAGAGTGAAAAAGTTGGCTTAAAGCTCACCTTTCAGAACACTAAGATCATGGCATCCAGTCCCATCACTTCATGGCAAATAGATGGGGAAACAAATAAACAGACTTTATTTTTCGGGGCTCCAAAATCACTGCAGATGGTGATTGCAGCCATGAAATTAAAAGATGCTTACTCCTTGGAAGGAAAGTTATGGTCAACCTAGATAGCATATTAAAAAGCATAGACATTACTTGCCAACAAAGGTCCATCTAGTCAAGGCTATGGTTTTCCAGTGGTTATGTATGGATGTGAGAGTTGGACTATAGAGAAAGCTGAGCACCGAAGAATTGATGCTTTTGAACTGTGGTGTTGGAGAAGACTCTTGAGAGTCCCTTGGACTGCAAGGATATCCAAGCAGTCCATTCTAAAGCAGATCAGTCCTAGGTGTTCATTGGAAGGACTGATGCTGAAGCTGAAACTCCAATACTTTGGCCACCTCATGCAAAGAGATGACTCATTGGAAAAGACCCTGATGCTGGGAGGGATTGGGGGCAGGAGGAGAAGGGGATGACAGAGGATGAGATGGCTGGATGGCATCACTGACTCGATGGACATGAGTTTGAGTAAACTCTGGGAGTTGGTGATGGACAGGGAGTCCTGGTGTGCTGCGATTCATGGGCTCGCAAAGAGTCGGATAGGACTGAGTGACTCAACTGAACTGAACTGAACAGATATGGAGGAACCACTTACACGGAGAAACCAATATGGAGGGCTGACTATAAGCTGTATGTGGATTTTTGCAGAGAAAATGGGCACCCCTGGCCCTCACATTGTTCAAGGGTGAGCTACATACTGCCACAAATGTACGGCCTTCAAAGCTCTTCTTGCAGATGTGGGTATTGCTTGCTCCCTCTCTTCTCTCCAGTCCTTCCTCAAATTTATCATCATAATGAGAGATCTTTTCTCATCCAAGTATTTAATAATGGCATCGCCTTTTGGTCAATATCTCCATCTCTATCCTGTTGTCTTTAAGGTTATCCTATCTTCTAGCAGGATACTTTGCGCATAAGAGAGTGTTTTTAGTATTTCCACTAAGACAACAGCTGTGAAAAGGGTACTGCTCAGGGTAAATAGGAATGGAGATAGTCCTCCTGTTTTTCTTCTTAGCACTGATACATTATTTTTTATTTTTTCTCTCATCAGAATGATAGTTTCATAAGAGCATTGACTTTTCCTTTTTTGTGGCTGCTGTGTGCATATGACAATACCTGATACATACTAGATGTCTAATGTTCAAAGGAGTTAAATAAAATACCATAAATATCATATAACTGCCTCTCATTACTCTTTTCATGAGTGCTGGAACTGTGCAATTGAAGGATACCTGTTTGTACTATAATCCTTTGATTAGGAAATATATTTTGTATTTGAAAATTTGTAATATATTAATAACTACCTTGGTATCATACCCTTCAACGTTTGGATAAAGAGAAGATAAGATCTTTATTTTTATTGCAGTAGATTACTAGCTGTCCCTATTGTTTTCTCTTGCCTATAGGGAAAAATAGCAGTTTCATTATAGCCCCTGCTTTATCGCTTCTGAGATTTGCTGCTTGTTTTGTGTCTGCAGTATTTAAAATGCTTTCACGTGAAGATTTGAAGCCTGAGAATAAATCCTTCAGTGTCTGTGAGTGAGAGACTCCCTGCCTCAGTCATCAGGAGAGCTTGTAGGACTCAGGATTCATATTTTAAATCCATGATGGCAAATGCATTCCCACCAATTGCCCTTGTAGTTAAAGCGGATAAATAGACATTTATTGGAAATTGTTATAGCGATTACTCTTGTTGGTACAAAGGATTAATGGTATTCTGGCACTGTCTCTTAAGAAGTTTACTATAGCTTTTGACTTGCTGCACATGACTAAGATTTCTGGAATACTGTAGTACATTTACTTTGTAACTCACACTGAAAGTACATGTAAAAATTTGAATTTTTACAGAGAAAGAAGGGAAATTGTCATTACTTAGTTATAAGATAAAAAAACAACAGTAAAATGGGACTAATTATATGTTCCAGTAATTGGAACTTACTATTTGGTTTCCAGGAACATTAGTTCTGTAAAAGCTTTTTCTTTAGTAATTTAAAGTCTTTCTTTTAAAAAAATTTTTTTTATAGAAGGATAATTGCTTTATAGAATTTTGTTGTTTTCCGTCAAACCTCAACATGAATCAGCCATCAGTTCAGTTCAATTCAGTCGCTCAGTCGTGTCTGACTTTTTGCGAGCCCATGAATCGCAGCACACCAGGCCTCCCTGTCCCTCCCAACTCCCGGAGTTTACTCAAACTCATGTCCATTGAGTCGGTGATGCCATCCAGCCATCTCATCCTCTGTCGTCCCCTTCTCCTCCTGCCCCCAATCCCTCCCAGCATCAGGGTCTTTTCCAATGAGTCAACTCTTTGCATGAGGTGGCGTTTCAGCCTCAGCATCAGTCCTTCCAGTGAACACCTAGGACTGGTCTCCTTTAGGATGGACTGGTTGGACCTCCTTGCAGTCCAAGGGACTCGCAAGAGTCCTCTCCAGCACCACAGTTCGAAAGCATCAATTCTTCAGTGCTCAGCCTTCTTTACAGTCCAACTCTCAGATCCATCCATGACCACTGGAAAAACCATAGCCTTGACTAGATGGACCTTTGTTGGCAAAGTAATATCTCTGCTTTTTAATATGCTATCTAGGTTGACCATGACTTTCCTTCCAAGGAGTAAGCATCTTTTAATTTCATGGCTGTAATCACCAAATGCAGTGATTTTGGAGCTCCCCAAAATAAAGTGACACTGTTTCCACTGTTTCTCCATCTATTTGCCATGAAGTGATGGGACCAGATGCAATGATCTTAGTTTTCTGAATGTTGAGCTTTAAGCCAACTTTTTCACTCTCCTCTTTCACTTTCATCCATAGGTATACATATATCCTCTCCCTTTTGAACCTCCCTCCCATCTCCCTCCCCATCCCACCCCTCTAGATTGATGCACAGCCCTGGTTTAAGTTTCCTGAGCCATACAACAAATTCCCATTGGGTATCTATTTTATGTATGTTGATGGAAGTTTTCATGTTACTCTTTCCATACATCTCACCCTCCCCTCCCTTCTCCCCATGTCTATAAGTCTATTCTCTATGTCTGTTTCTCTACTGCTGCCCTGTAAATAAATTCTTCAGTACCATTTTTCTGGATTCCGTATATATGTGTAAGAATACAATGTTTATCTTTCTCTTTATGACTCACTTCACTCTGTATAATAGGTTTTAGGTTCATCCACCTCATCAAAACTGACTCAAATACGTTCCTTTTTATGGCTGAGTAATATTCCATTGTGCATTTGTACCACAACTTCTTTATCCATTCATCTGTTGATGGACATCTAGGTTACTTCCATGCTCTAGCTATTGTAAATAGTGCTTCAATGAATAATGGGATACATGAGTCTTTTTCAATTTTGATTCCTCAGGGTATATACTAGGAGTGGGATTGCTGGGTTATATGGTGGTTTTATTCCTAGTTTTTAAAGGAATCTCCATACTGTCTTCCATAGTGGCTGTATCAGTTTGTCTTCCCACCAACAGTGCAAGAGCATTCCCTTTTCTCCACACCCTCTCCAGCATTTATTGTTTGTAGACTTTTTGATGATGGCCATTCTGACCAGTGTGAGGTGATATCTCATTGTAGTTTTTATTTGTATTTCTCTAATAATGAGTGATGTTGAGCATCTTTTCATGTGTTTGTTAGCCACCTGTGTGTCTTCTTTGGAGAAATGTCTATTTAGGTCTCTCCCCCACTTTTTGATTGGATTATTTGTTTTTCTGATATTGAGTTCTATGAGCTGCTTGTATATTTTGGAAATTAATCGTTTGCCAGTTGTTTTAGTTGCTATTATTTTCTCCCATTCTGAGGGTTGTCTTTTCACCTTGCTTAAAGTTTCTTTGCAGTGCAAAAGCTTTTAAGTTTAATCAGGTCTCACTTGATTACTTTTGTTTTTATTTCCGTTACTCTAGGAGGTAGGTCATAGAGGATCTTGCTTTGTTTTATGTCGGAGTGTTCTGCCTATGTTTTTGTCTAACAATTTCATAGTTGTTGGTCTTACATTTAGGTCTTTAATCCATTTTGAGTTTATCTTTGTGTATGGTGTTAGGAAGTGTTCTAATTTCATTCTTTTACATGTAGCTGTCCAGTTTTCCCAGCACCATTTATTGAAGAGGCTGTCTTTGCCCCATTGTATATTCTTGCCTCCTTTGTCAGAAATGAGGTACCCATGGGTGGATGGGTTTATTTCTGGGCTTTCTATCTTGTTCCAATGGTCTGTATTTCTGTTTTTGTGTCAGTAACATACTGCCTTGATGACTGTAGCTTTGAAATACAATCTGAAGTCAGGAAGATTGATTCCTCCAGCTCCATTCTTCTTTCTCAAGACTGCTTTGGTTATCTGGGGTCTTTTGTATTTCCATATGAATTGTGAAATTTTTTGCTCTAGTTCTGTGAAAAATACCATTGGTAATTTGACAGGGATCACATTGAATCTGTAGATTGCATTTGGTAGTATAGTCATTTTTACAATATTGATTCTTCCTACCAGGAACATGGAATATCTCTCCATCTGTTTATGTTATCTTTGATTTCTTTCATCACTGTCTTATAATTTTATGTGTACAGTTCTTTTGTCTCCTTAGGTAAGTTTATTCCTAGGTATTTAATTCTTTTGTTGCAGTGGTGAATGGGATTGATTCCTTAATTTCTCTTTCTGATTTTTCATTGTTAGTATATAGAAATGCAGGTGATTTCTGTGTATTGATTTTATATCCTGCAACTTTGCTAAATTCACTCATTAGCTCTAGTAATTTTCTGATACTATCTTTAGGGTTTTCTATGTACAGTATCATGTCATCTGCAAACAGTGAGAGCTTTACTACTTCTTTTCTGATCTGGATTCCTTTTATTTCTTTTTCTTCTCTGATTGCTGTAGCTACGACATCCAAAACTATGTTGAATAATAGTGGTGCAAGTGGACACCCTTGTCTTGTTCCTCATCTTAGGGGGAATGCTTTCAGTTTTTCACCATTGAGAATAATGTTTGCTGTAGACTTATCATATATGGCCTTTACTATGTGAAGGTAGGTTCCTTCTATGCCCACTTTTTGAAGAGTTTATTCATAAATGGGTGCTGAATTTTGTCAAAGGATTTTTCTGCATCTATTGAGATTATCATATGGTTTTTACCTTTCAGTTTGTTAATATGGTGTACCACATTGATTTGCTTATATTGAAGAATCCTTGCATTCCTGGAATAAACCCAACTCGATCATGGCATCTGAGCTTTTGATGTGTTGCTGAATTCTGTTTGCTAACATTTTGTTGAGCATTTTTGCATCTGTGTTCATCAGTGATATTGGACTATAGTTTTCTTTTTTTGTGTTGTCTTTGTCTGGTTTTTGTATCAGGTTAATTGGCCTTGTAGAATGAGTTTGGAAGTGTTCCTTCCTCTGTAATTTTTTGAAAGAGTTTTAGAAGGATAAGTATTAGCTCTTCTCTAAATGTTTGATAGAGTTCTCCTGTGAAGCCATCTGGTCCTGGACTTTCATATTTTGGGAGATTTTTGAACACAGCTTCAATTTCAGTGCTTATAATTGAGTTGTTCATAATTTCTCTCTCTTCCTGGTTCAGTTTTGGAAGATTGAACTTTTCTAAGAATCTGTCCATTTCTTCCAGGTTATCCATTTTATTGCCATATAGTTGTTCATAATAGTCTCTTATAATCATTTGTATTTCTGCATTGTTTTTTGTTACCTCTCCTTTTTCATTTCTAATTTTGTTGATTTGATTCTTCCCTCTTTTTTTCTTGATGAGTCTGGCTTGTCAATTTTGTTTATCTTTATAAAGATTTGTCAATTTTGTTTATCTTCTCAAAGAACCCACTTTTAATTTCATTAATCTTTACTATTGTTTCTTTCATTTCTTTTTCATTTATTTCTGCTCAGATCTTTATGATTTGTTTCTTTCTACAACCTTGAAACCTGGGAAAAAGAGACCTCAAACACAATAAGATTTTAAAAAATAGTGAAAAGGTAGAGAAATACTACACAAAGGAAGGAACAAACTAGAAACACAGAAGTCCAAGTAAATGAAGAGGAAATAGGCAAACTACCTAAAAAAGAATTCAAAATAATTATAGTAAAGATGATCAAAAACCTTGAAAACAAAATGGAGAAAATGCAAGAATCAATTAACAAAGACCTAGAGGAATTAGAGAATAAGCATACCTAGACAACACAATTATTGAAATTAAAAATACTCTAGAAGGAATCAATAGCAGAATATCTGAAGCAGAAGAATGAATCAGTGAGCTGGAAGATAAAATGGTGGAAATAACTTCTCAAGAGCACAATAAAGTAAAAAGAATGAAAAGAACCGAGGATAGTTGCAGAGATCTCTGGGACAATATCAAATGCACCAATATTTGAATTATAGGGGTCCCAGATGAAGAAGAGAAGAAGAAAGGGTATGAGAAAATTTTTGAAGAGATTATAGTTGAAGATTTCCCCAACATGGAAAAGGAAATAGTCGAATCCAAGAGGCACAAAGAGTGCTATACAGGATAAACCCAAGGAGAAACACGCCAAGACACATATTAATCAAACTAACAAAGACTAAACACAAAGAAAGAATATTAAAAGCAGCAAGGGAGAAGCAACAAGTAACATTCAAGGGAAACCCCATATGCTTAACAGCTGATCTTTCAGCCGAAACTCTGCAGGCCAGAAAGGAATAGCAGGATACATTTGAAGTACCAAAAGGGAAAAATCTATAACCAGGATTACTGTAGCCAGCAAAGATCTCATTCAAAATTGATGGAGAAATAAAAAGCTTTTCAGACAAGCAAAAGTTAAGAGAATTCCATACCACCAAACCAGCTTTACAACAAATGTTAAAGGGACTTATATAGTCAAGAAATAGAAGAGAAGAAAAAAGATCTACAAAATCAACCCCAAACAATTAAAATGGCAATAGGAACATCCAGTTCCAGTTCCAGTTCAGTTGCTCAGTTGTGTCCAACTCTTTGCGGCCCCATGAACCACAGCACACCAGGCCTCCTTGTCCATCACCAACTCCTGGAGTCGACCCAAACCCATGTCCATTGAGTTGGTGGTGCCATTCAACCATCTTATCCTCTGTCGTTCCCTTCTCCTCCTGCCCTCAATTTTTCCCAGAGGTGCCACTAATTACTAAGTCTATTGGGGTTCCTCTAGGATGGAGATTTCAGTGTGAACTTTATTGTAGGGTGATTTCTTGAGCTATTTTATTGGAAATTATGTCAGCATCTTTTAATGTCTTTTCTCTTCAGCAGATCGTATTCAGTAGAAAAATCATTTACATATTTCTCCTGGAAGCTATATACTTGATGACCTGTTTTTAGAACCTTGTGGTGTAAGGACCTATAGTAAAATCTCATTACATAGCTGAGATTCTTAATCTACCTGTTTTCATTTGTACTTGCTGTTTCCATGACAGTGAGGACAACAGTGACTATTACTGTTACTTCTTTTTCTCTTCCTCCTAACCCTCTTTTTCCCTCTGCTTCTCCTTTCTCTAAAAAACTTTCAATTCGTCTCCCCTTACCCTCCTGTTCTAACTCTTTAGAGAATAACTCCCTCTCATGTGTCTGAGAATGGGTAAGGGCAGTTTCCTAGCAGTAAGTTAGAAGAAGGATATGGGGTAGACTGTTTCTGAAATTTTCAGTTATTTCTCTGGTTTTAGCTCCACTGATTTTGTCATTGCAAAAGGTACATTGTACCACCAATTGCTATGTTTTTTAGGAGTTCTTTAGTATAAAAAAGCTTGCTTCTAAGCTTTTCTCTCTATTGGCTTAAGGTTCTTTCTTTAGGCTGTTAACTCAGTTACCACTTTTGTTCAAATTTTTTTCTCTTTAGTTTTGTCATTGTGAGTTGGTGTGTATGTGTGTGTTTAATTCCTTTATTCATTTAGTGAGAGTTCAGAAAGGAACTATATGCATACATTTAACCTGCTATCTCTAATAGTAGCTGACTGAAATATTACAGTATGACCACCTGTGTAACTGCAACCTAGGTCAAGAATTAGAACATTGCCAAATTTCAGAAAACCTACCTTATACTCTCTAACCTCTATTCAATATCACAGTAATCGAAGTCTATGCCCCAACCAGTAATGCTGAAGAAGCTGAATGGTTCTATGAAGACCTATAAGTCCTTCTAGAATTAACACCCAAAAAAGATGTCCTTTTCATTATAGGGGACTGGAATGCAAAAGTAGGATATCAAGAAACACCTGGTCTTGGAGTACAGAATGAAGCAGGGCAAACACTAATAGAGTTCTGCCAAGAGAAGGCACTGGTCATAGCAAACACCCTCTTCCAACAATACAAGAGAAGACTACACATGGACACCAACAGATGTTCAGCACTGAAATCATATTGATTATATTTTTTGCAGCCAAAGATGGAGAAGCTCTATACAGTCAGCAAAAATAAGACTGGGAGCTGACTGTGGCTCAGATCATGAACTCCTTATTGTCAAATTTAGACTTAAATTGAAGTAGGGAAAATCACTAGACTACTCAGGTATGATCTAAATCAAATCCCTAATGATTATTCAGTGAAAGTGAGAAATAGATTAAAGGGACTAGATCTGATAAAGAGTGCCTGATGAACAATGGATGGAGGTTCCTGACATTGTACAGTAGACAGGGATCAAGACCATCCCCAAGAAAAAGAAATGCAAAAAAGCAAAATGGCTGTCTGAGGAGGCCTTACAAATAGCCATGAAAAGAAGGGAAGCGAAAAGCAAAACAGAAAAGGAAAGATATACCCATTTGAATGCAGAGTTCCAAAGAATAGCAAGGATAGATAAGAAAGCCTTCCTCAGTGATCAGTGCAAAGAAATAGACGAAACAATAGAATGGGAAAGTCTAGAGATCTATTCAAGAAAATTAGAGATACCAAGGGAACATTTCATGCAAAGATGGGCACAATAAAGGACAGAAATGGTATGGACCTAACAGAAGCAGAAGATATTAAGAAGAGGTGGCAAGGATACACAGAAGAACTGTACAAAAAATATCTTCATGACCCAGATAACCACGATGGTGTGGTCACTCACCTAGGGCCAGACATCCTGGAATGTGAAGTCAAGTGGGCTTTAGAAAGCATCACTATGAACAAAGCGAGTGGAGATGATGGAATTCCAGTTGAGCTATTTCAAATCCTGAAAGATGATGCTGTGAAAGTGCTGGACTCAATATGCCAGCACATTTGGAAAACTCGCAGTGGCCATGGGACTGGAAAAGGTCAGTGTTCATTCCAATCCCAAAGAAAGGCAATGCCAAAGAATGCTCAAACTACTGCACAATTGCACTCATCTCACATGATAGCAAAGTAATACTCAAAATTCTCCAACCCAGTACGTGAACCATGAACTTCCAGATGTTCAAGCTGGTTTTAGAAAAGGCAGAGGAACCAGAGATCAAATTGCCAACCACCGCTGGATCACCAAAAAAGCAAGAGAGCCCAGAAAAACAACTATTTCTGCTTTATTGACTACGCCAAAGCCTTTGACTATGTGGATCACAATAAACTGTGGAAAATTCGGAAAGAGATGGGAATACCAGACCACCTGATCTGCCTCTTGAGAAAATGTATGTAGGTCAGGAAACAACAGTTAGAAATGGATATGGAACAACAGACTGGTTCCAAATAGGAAAAGGAGTACATCAAAGCTGTATGTTGTCACCATGCTTATTTAACTTATATGCAGACTACATCTTGAGAAACGCCGGGATTGATACAGCACAAGCTGGAATCAAGATTGCTGGGAGAAATATCAATAACCTCAAATATGCAGATGACACGACCTTTATGGCAGGAAGTGAAGAAGAACTAAAGGGCCTCTTGATGAAAGTGCAAGAGGAGAGTGAAAAGTTGGCTTAAAGGTCAACATTCAGAAAACAAAAATCATGGCATCCAGTCCCATCACTACATGGCAAATAGAGGGAGAAATAGTAGAAACTGTGGCAGATTTTAATTTCTTGGGCTCCAAAATCACTGCAGATGGTGACTGCATCCATGAAATAAAAAGATGCTTACTCCTTTGAGAAAAGTTATGACCAACCTAGACAGCCTATTAAAAAGCAGAGACATTATTTTGTCAACAAAGGTCCATCTAGTCAAGGCTATGGTTTTTCCAGTAGTCATGTATGGATGCGAGAGTTGGACTATAAAGAAGCTGAGCAGTGAAGAATTGATGCTTTTGAACTGTGGTATTGGAGAAGACTCTTGAGAGTCCCTTGGACTGCAAGGAGATCCAACCAGTTCATCCTAAAGGAGATGAGTCCTGAATATTCATTGGAAGGACTGATGCTGAAGCTGAAACTCCAATACTTTGGCCATCTGATGTGAAGAACTGACTCATTAGGAAAGACCCAAAGATTGAAGGCGAGTGGAAAAGGGGACGACAAAGGATGAGATGGTTGGATGACATCACCCACTCAACGGTCATGAGATTGAGTAAACTCTGTGCGTTGGTGATGGACAGGGAGGCCTGGCATGCTGCAGTCCATAGGGTCGCAATGAGTTGGACACAGCTGATTGACTGAACTGATAAGGAAAGCTTTCTGAAATTTCAGTTCAGTTCAGTCTTTCAGTCATGTCTGACTCTTTGCGACCCCTTAGACTGCAGCACACCAGGCTTCCCTGTTCATCACCAACTCCTGGAGTTTACTCAAACTCATGTCCGTTGACAGTGATGCCATCCAACCATCTCATCCTCTGTCGTCCCTTTCTCCTCCCACCTTCAATCTTTCCCAGCATCAGGGTCTTTTCAAATGAGTCAGTTCTTTGCATCATGTGGCCAAATATTAGAGTTTCAGCTTCAGCATCAGTCCTCTCAGTGAATCTTCAGCATTGATTTACCTTAGGATTCACTAGTTTGATCTCCTTGCTTTCCAGGGACTCTCAAGAATCTTCTCTAGCACCACAGTTCAAAAGCATCAATTCTTTGGCACTCAGCTTTCTTTATAGTACAACTCCCACGTCCATCCATGACTACTGGAAAAACCATAGCTTTGACTAGATGGACCTTTGTTGGCAAAGTAGTCTCTGCTTTTTAACATGCTGTCTAGGTTGGTCATAACTTTTCTTCCAAGGAGCAAGTGTCTTTTATTTCATGGCTGCAGTCACCATCTGCAGTAATTTTGGAGCCCCCTCAAAAATAAAGTCTGTCACTGTTTCCATTGTTTCCCCATCTATTTGCCATGAAATGATGGGAGCAGATGCCATGATTTTAGTTTTCTGAATGTTGACTTTTAAGCCAACTTTTTCACTGTCCTCTTTCACTTTCATCAAGAGGCCCTTTAGTTCTTCTTCACTTTCTGCCATAATGGTGGTGTCATCTTCATATCTGGTTATTGATATTTCTCCCAGCAATCTTGATTCCAGCTTGTGCTTTATCCAGCCTGCATTTCACATGATATACTCTTCATAGAAATTAAAAAGGAGGGTGACAATATACAGCTTGGCATGCTCCTTTCCTAATTTGGAACCAGTCTGTTGTTCCATGTCTGGTTCTAACTGTTGCTTCTTGACCTGACTACAGATTTCTCAGGAGGCAGGTAAGGTGGTTTGGTATTCCCATGTCTTTCATGATTTTCCACAGTTTATTGTGATCCACACAGTCAGAGGTTTTGGCATAGTCAATAAAGCAGATGTAGTATATTTCTGGAACTCTCTTGGTTTTACAATGATCCAGCAGATGGCAATTTTATCTCTGGTTCTGCTGTCTTTTTAAAATGAAGCTTGAACATCTGAAATTTGGCTATATCTATTTATTGACCTAAAGGCTTCCCTGGTGGCTCAGATGGTAAAAAATCTGCCTGCATTGCAGGATACCTGGGTTCTATCCCTGTGTTGGAAAGATCCCCTGGAGAAAAGAATGGCTACCCACTCCAGTGTTTTTGCTTGGAGAATTCCATGGACAGGGTAGCCTTGTGGCCTATAGTACATGGAGTTGTAAAGAGTCAGACACAGCTGAGCCAGTAACACTTTTACTTTTGTGTTCAATCTCTATTTCCTCTATGCTCCAGAAAGAAATTTCCATTTTAAAGTCTGATATTGTAGTTTAGTTTTGCCTATTGTTGAAAATTAAATAAATGGAATCATTGTTTGCAAATTCTTTTGTTCTAGGCCTATTTTGCTTAGCATTTTTGCTGAGAAATTGATTTTTGTTTTGATAACTTTCATTTGTCTTTGTTGCTATGTAGTATCTCCTTATGTGACTATACTCCAAGTTGTTTATTCTATTATTAATGGGCATTTTGCTTATTTCCCTTTTTGCTGCTATGAATGAAGTTACTATGAATATTCTTGATTACATGCCTTGATGTTCATGAGCATGCATATCTATTTGGTATGTGTGTGTGTGTTGATGTGACCTTCTCTAGGGGATCTTACCAACCCAAGGATTGATTCTGTGTTTCTTACATCTCCTGCATTGGCAGGTGGGTTCTTTACCACTAGTGCCACCTGGGAAACCCATACACTTATATATATATATATATATATATATATATACACATATATATGAGTGTGTGTATATATAGACATACATATACATATATATATATATATATATAAAATGTGTGTGTGTGTGTGTAATTGCTGAGTCTTAAGGTGAATATGAGTAGACAGTGCCAAGCAGTTTTCCAGTGTTTCTCTGTTCATATACACTCTGCCATTGGTGAAAGTTCTGTTCTCCACATCCTTGCCAACTCCTGGAATTGCCAGACTTTTTCATTTTAGTCATTATGGTACGTGGACAGTGGTTTCATTTTGCATTTCTGTGAAGATAAATGACATCATCTTTTCTGGACATCTTTGTGTGTGTGTGAAATGCTTGTCTTTTGCTCATTTCTCTTTTTGGCTGTTTATTACTTTCTTACTAATTTGTAGGGTTTCTCAATATTTTCTAGTTATCAAGATTTATGTCATTTATGTGTGTTGTGAGTACAATAATCTCTCACTCTGTGGCTTGCATTTCCAATCCATTAAGTGATTCTTGTTGTCTTCTTCATTGCAGGCAGATTCTTTACCAGCTGAGCCACCAGGGAAGCCCCTTATGCTTAGTCCTTTTGGGGTTGTGTTTTTCCCTATCCCAGTATGTCGCTGTTTCTGTTTGTGACGCCAGTTTTCTTGCTGTTCCCCCATTCACTGCACGTAGGGTAGGCAAGGCGCAAGCTAAGAGGCTGGAAGAAGACTCTAAGAGCCATGGAAACTGCAGACACGGTTATTCTCTTCTGGCTGGCACAGCAGCCACAACTCAGTCTCTCTCCTGGCTGACATGGCAGCTGAAGCTGCAGCCGTAACATAACCATAATGTAGCCATAAGGTTGCCATAACATAACATCATGTAACGTAACCATGATGTCACTCCAGTGTAGCCCCAGTGCAGCAGCACCAGGGCTTTCATGGTGAAGCTCATACAGGCGTACTGCACAAAGTAGCCCATGACCAAGTGAGTAACTCGTGACAGTCATACACAGTGCTATAAGTGATCTCAGCCATTACACAATTGTGCAAAGTCATGTTTTCAGAACATGGAGTGAAAGAGCATGAGAGCACAGGTTAAAAGAGCCAGACTGGAACCATCTTGTTAATTTTCCCACACTAAAGTTATGAAGATACTCTATATAATTTTCTAGAAGACTTATTTCTATCATATACATTCAGATTTGCTGTCTTCAATTTTACTTTTATATATGGTTGAAGTAAGGATAATATTTTATTTTTATTTTATGTATATCTAATTGGGCAATACCATTTGGTGAAGAGACTTTTATTCCCCTTGCTCCAAATGTTATCACAAGCTAAATGCCTACCTACTTGGGGATTTTTTTAATTTATATATTTTCTGTTTTGTTTCATGGATCCTTGCATAAACCTTATGGTTTCTTAATTACTAGAACTTCAGTTTTGATATCTGGTAGTTTAAGCCCTCCAGGTTTATCCCTTATGAAGACTGTCTTAGGTATTTTTAGTGCCTAAAGTATGCTAATTTTAGCCCTAAATGTACCCTTGAATGAATATTCACATTTGAGTACTCCATAACCACCATTCATCAAGACAGAGGATATTTCCAACATCTGAAAAGGTTTTGTACCTCTGCCAGTCAGTAGCCCCCTCACGATAATCACTGTTGTAACTTTTGTTAGTATTTATTACTTTTGTCCATTTTTGGACTTCCTATAACTTAAATCATAAATATATATTTGTTTGAATTTTTTCATTCAGCCTAGTGTCTGTGAATCACCTATGATGTTGTATTTCATTAGTCCACTCTTTTTTTTATTGCTTTTTATTGTTCCATTATATAAAAGTAATTTATTCATTTCTTGTAAATGACGATTGTTTTTAGGCTTATTATGAATATTCTTACAAATATCTTTTGATAAACATTTATATTCAGTTCTCTTGGAGAGGAATTTCTGGGTCATAGAATAGATGTATATTTAGCTTTATTTGATACTGCTGAACACTTTCCTAAAAATAATTGTACAATTCCTTTTGAGTATTGAACTTTGTATGTGAAAAATTATAGAAATAATTGGGGACATAACATCATACTATTGTTCTCCAGATAGGCTTTATGTTTGCCTTTTATTTCCCTTCTGTAGGGTGTCAGTGGTACCAGCAAACCTCTATTATGTCAGTCTGATGTCAGAGATTAAGGTGATTAGAAGCTGGGTTTCTTTCTGAGTGCAAGGACTAGGGGAGGATATTTGCAATTTATCCTTGCTCCTGTGATGTTGTCTTTTAGACACTCTTATCTAAACTGTGGAGAATTTATGAAGACCTCTCCTTCTTGGTGTAGGCCCTATAGTGATTTTTTTAATTTTATTTTTGGCTGCCCTGGGCCTTTGTTGCTGAGAGTGAACTTTCTGTAGTTGTTGCAAGTGGGGGCTACTCTCTAGTTGTGGTGTGTGTGCTTCTCGTTATGATGGCTTGTCTTGTTGCAGAGACAGGTTCTAGGTACACAGGCTTCAGTAGTTGTGGCATTTGGGCTCTGTAGTTGTGACTCACAGGCTCTAGAGCACATGCTCTGTAGTACGTGAGCTAAGTTGCCCTGCAGCGTGTAGAATCTTCCCAGACCAGGGATCAAACCCATGTCCCCTGCTTTGGCTGGAAAATTCTTAACCACTGGACCACTGGGGAGGTCTCCTGTAGTGATATTTTTCTTCTAGGTCTATGAGACCATCAAAATCTCAGCTAAGTTTATTAATCCTTAATTTGCCATTTCTGGAATTAGCAGATGCCCTTGGGGAGAAAGCAGTTCCAATGTTTGGCTCATCTCCCTGACTCTTTGTTTTCCTAGAACTTGGCCCCGTAATTCTTCACTGCCATATTAGCTTCTCCGTGCCTTCAAGCAGATATTAAAAAATAACTTGACCAGATTTTCTTAGTCTTCTTAGTAAGATGATTGGTGTGCTTTATGTAAGTTGCCATTATCTGAAGCAGAAATCCATTCCTCATCAATACCCTTTCTACCCTCGTCCTGTGTCTCTGTGTGCTCTCCCATTTGTCCCCACCTCATTGTATCTATTTACCTATCCTAAGTATCTATATGTGGGCTAACATTGCGTAGCTAATTACGACATCTTTCTATAATCCATATTCTTTCATTTAAAAAGCACACATTTATACCTACTTGTTTATTTTTCTAGATGAACTTAAACTCATTTTTAAGATCTAAGATAAACCTCTCTGAATTTTAATTATTTTGAAAGAATTAGCATCTTTATATTATTCATTCTTCCCATGTAGATAAGTGATATATATTGATTTATTAAACTTATGTTTTCTTTCACCCTGTTACCAAGGTTTTGAGGTATGTGTGTGAGTGTGTGTGTGTGTATAGTTGCCATGTATTTCGTGTTTATTTTCATATTTATTTCTATCTGTTGCATATTTTGTGACTTTTAAGAATAAGATTCATCGCATGATTTTCCTTTCTTCCTTTTTTTTGTAGTTAATATGCAAGAAAGTGAAAAAATATTTGTTGGGGAGCCAGTCATCTCAGTGAACCTTCATATTGGCGCTGTTGTTTTTTTCAGTCTGTTTCAGATATTTATTCATGATTAGTCTAAGTATTAAAAATTTGTTAGTTTGCATTTCAATCAGAGCATGTGGCCTATAATAGTACTGCTTCTTGGAATTTAATGGTGATTTCCCTGAGCATCTGGGCTAGGAATCAAATATAAACATGACTTGTTTACTTAAAAAGGTGTGTTCCCTTTGTGTTGGTAACAACATTTGAAGCATTCTTTCTATATCTTACTTTAGCTTACTGATTGCATTATGTCATGTATTACATCAAAGCTAACATATAGGAGACCCTTATTAATGTCCATTCATGAGTCAGTGCTACAACTTGCCTTCTTGACTTTTTCAGTTCAGGTCAGTCGCTCAATCCTGTCCAATTCTTGGTGACCCCATGGACCGTAGCATGCCAGGCTTCCCTGTCCATCACCAACTCCTGGAGCTTGCTTGAACTCATGTCCACCAAGTTGGTGATACCATCCAACCATCTCATCCTCTGTTGTCCCCTTCTCCTCCTGTTTTCAATCTTCCCCAGCATCGGGGTCTTTTCCAGTGAGTCAGTTCTTCACATCAAGTGGCTTCAGCTTTAGCATTAGTCCCTCCAATGAACATTGAGGACTGATTTCCTCTAGGATTGACTGTTTTGGTCATTTGCAGTCCAAGGGACTTGCAAGAGTCTTCTCCAATGCCACAGTTCAAAAGCATCAGTTCTTCGGTGCTCAGCTTTCTTTATAGTCCAGCTCTCACATCCTCACATGATTAAGGGCCCTGCATTAGCAGCACACCCTCTGCTCTAACATAGCCACAAAAAAAGTACCTCATTTGACTGCTGTGAAAAAGTTCAGAAGTAGCTGTTCATTCATTTAATTCACTCATTCTCCTCAGTTAATTGACTCATTTTCTATTCATTCTCCCACTAAACTTCCAGTGATAACCTACTATATACCAGGGCTTGCTCTGGTCCTATGAATTTAAAAAACCAAAATGTATGGTCCCTTCCCTGAAAGAGTTCACATTTTAATGGGAGATGGAAATAAACAAAGCATGATTATGCCATGTCAGTGCCAGGAGAGAGACTTGTGAGAGCACAGAGGAGGCTGTTCACATCCCTGAGGGATAAAAATGGCTGTTTGAATTTGTCTTTTTGTACGAGTCAGGTGAACAACTTTAGATGCTATAATAAGCAGTCCCCAAATCTCAATGGCTTAATACAGTAAAGGTTCATTACAGTCTGATGCAGGTCAAGTGACTTGTCTGGCAATTTTCCTCCCAGTGTTGACTTGGTGAACTAGCCTTTTTCCTTATTACGATACCATTGATTTTACATGCAGCTTCCATGCCCAAGAGCGAGAATTGGGCAATTGTGTATGTGTTTGATGACCAGGCCTGGAAGCGTCACTTATTACCACTGTCCACATCCCTTTTGATCCCAACCAAATACCAAGGGAGACTGAGAGATGTTGTTCAGGGTCCAGGAAAAGGATATGGAACTGTGAGCATCTCCTTAGTTTGCCTTAAGTTTTAAGGTTGTCTCAGGGTTACCCAGATAAAGAGAACTTGTATTTCAGGCAGAGGAGATATTCATTATGTGTAAATATGGAGATGAAAGTCACAAGCCTAGAGATTTGAAGTACTCAGGCAGCTCCATGGACTGAAGTATAGAGTATCAGACCAGAAGTTGTGAGAGCTGATAGTAGGCAGGAGGCAAGGGCCAGATCACACAAGGCCTTTTATAATATACGAAGGGGTTTGGAGTCTGTCCTGTGGGCGATAGGGAGGGATAGAGCAGTTTCACTTAAAGAAGCACCACTATTTGTTTACATTTTAAAGGATTGCTCTGAAGCAGCAAGGAAACCAGGTCAGAAGCTATTGTAGTAAAACAAGAAAGAGATGATGGAATGGGGTCAGACTTGGTCCGTGTCCTCAATGTGGTCATAGGCAGACAGACATACTTTCTAACCAGATTACAGTAACAAGTATACCTATACAGTAACAAGTATATCTATACAGTACACAAGGATACCTATATAGTAACAAGTACTGACATCAAGGCCCAAGCAAGAAGCTGTTTGCAGAAGATGAAGGGATTTATTTTAACAGAATATGAGACAAAATCATGGAAAACTTAAGAAAGCCATGTCTGTTTTCTCTTATCCAACAGCCACTTAAAGATGCAGAAATCGAGGTACAGTGAATGGCTGCTGCTGTTCATGGTTATAGATTATGTGAACATTAGAACCAGAGTTAGGAACTCTGCCTGCCTTCCTCCTCTATTCTTATGGACCAACACGAGCCCATCAGGCCAGTTTAGGCACAAAACATAGTAGGATGGTGATGAAATTAGTATTTGTGGCCTTTGGTATTGCCAGCAAAGTGCTCAGTATGTGCAATGAAGAAGAAAAAGAACTAGAACTTCAGCTCAGACCCCATGTAGGTTAATTTCCTAGACCCTTTTCTACTCCAGGTAAAATCTAGACTCTCAGAGAGGGAAGAGATCTTAGAAAGTAAATAATCTCTGGGTATTCCCTGATGCTCCAGTTGTAAGGACTTAGTGTGTTCACTGTGGTGGCCTGAGGTCAATCCTAGTCAGGGAACTAAGATCCTACAAGCCATGCAGCATGGCCAAAAAAAAAAAAATAGAGAAAATAGATGATCCTTTAAAATTGTTGTAGAAGTACTAGCTAATGCAGTTAGACACAAAAAAGAAATTAGAAGCATAAAAACTTAAAAAGAGGAGATAAAGTTACTAAGTATATACAATAAGATTGTTGTTGTTCAGCCGCTCATTCATGTCCGACTCTTTGCAACCCCATGGACTTCAGTACACCAGGCTTCCCTGTCCATCACCAACTCCCAGAGCTTTTCAAACTCATGTCCATCAAGTCAGTGATGCCATCCAATGATCTCATCCTCTGTCATCCCCTTCTCCTCCTATCTTCAACCTTTCCCAGCATCAGGGTCTTTTCCAATAAGTCAGAGCACATCAGTCGGTCAAAGTATTGGAGCTTCAGCTTTAGCATCAGTCCATCCAATGAATATTCAGGACTTATTTCATTTAGGATGGACCGGTTTGATCTCCTTGCAGTCCAAGGGACTCTGGAGAGTTTTCTGCAACACCACGGTTCAAAAGCATCAGTTCTTCTGTGCTCAACTTCTTTATGGTTCAACTCTCACATCCTTACATGACCACTGGAAAAACCATAGCTTTAACTAGACAGACCTTTGTTGGCAAAGTAATGTCTCTACTTTTTAATATGCTGTCTAGGTTGGCCATAGCTTTTCTTCCAAGGAGCAAGTGTCTTTTAATTTCTGGCTGCAGTCACCATTAGCAGAGATTTTGGAGCCCAAGAAAATAAAGTCTGTCACTGTTTCCATTGTTTCCCCATTTATTTGCCATGAAGTGATGGGACAGGATGCCATGATCTTCATTTTTTGAATGTTGAATTTTAAGCCAGCTTTTTCAGTCTCCTCTTTCACTTTCATCAAGAGGCTTTTTAGTTCCTCTTTGCTTTCTGCCATAAAGGTAGTGTCATCTGCATATCTGAGGTTATTGATATTTTTCTCTGCAAACTTTTTTATGCACATTTTAAAATAATTATTTATTTTTTAATTGAAGGATCATTGCTTTACAGAATTTTGTTGTTTTCTGTGAAACATCAACATGGATCAGCCATAGGCGTACATATGTCCCCTCTCTTGAACCTTCCTCGCACCTCCCCTCCATCCCATCCCACAAGGTTGATAAGAGCCCCTATATGAATTCCCTGAGACATACAGCAAATTCCCATTGGCTATCTATTTCACATATGGTAATGTAAGTTTCCATGTTGCTCTCTCCATACATCTCAGCTTCTCGTCCCCTCTCCCTGTGTCCATAAGTCTGTTCTCTGTGTCTGTTTCTCCATTGCTGCCTTGAAAATAAATTCATCAGTACCATCTTTCTAGATTCCATATATGTGTGTTGGTATACAATATTTATCTTTCTCTTTCTGACTCACTTCACTCTGTATAATAGGCTTTAGGTTCATCCACCTCACTAGAATTGACTCAGATGCATTCCTTTTTATGGCTAAGTCATATTCCATTGTGTATATGTACCACAACTTCTTTATCCATTCATCTTTCGGTGGACACCTAAGCTGCTTACTAGCTATTGTAAATATATTCTATTGTAAACATACCGTAAATATGTTCTATAGTAAATAGTGCTGCAGTGAACATTGGAGTACGTGTGTATTTTTCAATTTTGGTTTCCTCAGGGTATATGCCTAGGAGTGGGATTGCTGGATCATATGGTGGGTTTATTCCTAGAGTTTTAGGAATCTCCATACTGTCTTCCATAGTGGCCGTATCAATTTACATTCCCACCAACAGCACAAGAGTGTTCCCTTTTCTCCATTCCCTCTCCAGCATTTATTGTTTGTAGACTTTTTGATGCTGGCCATTCTGACCACTGTGAGGTGATATCTCATTGTAATTTTAATTTGAGTTTCTCTAATAATGAGCATCTTTTCAGCAGCTGACAAAGGATTAATTTCCAAAATATACAAGCATCTCATACCACTCAATACCAGAAAATCAAACAACCCAATCAAAAAGTAGGAAAAAGACATAAACAGACAGTTCTCCAAAGAAAACATACAGATGGCTCCCTGCATCTTGATTCCAGCTTATACTTCATCCAGTCTAGCATTTTGCATGATGTATTCTGCATATAAGTTAAATAAGCAAGGTGATGATACACAGCCTTGATGTATTCCTTTCTCAAATTGGAACCAGTCTGTTGTTCCATGTCCAGTTCTGACTGTTGCTTCTTGACCTGCTATATAGATTTCTCAGGAGGCAGTGAAGGTGGTCTGGTATTCCCATTTCTTGAAGAATTTTACAGTTTGTCGTGATCCACATAGTCCAAGGTTTTGGTGTAGACAATGAAGCAGAAGTAGATGTTTTTTTTGGAATTCATTTGCTTTTTCTGTGATCCAACAGATATTGGCAATTTGATCTCTGGTTCCTCTGCCTTTTAGAAATCCACCTTGAACATCTGGAATTTCATGGTTCACTTCATTTGTAACCCTTCTAGATAATATATTATTTTTAGTTATGCATTTTAATTTAGTGTGCAATTAAACCACACAAAATAGTATTGCTATTATTATATAGGCATCATTTATTTCACTTTATATTTTGCCTTTTGGTTGTTCTTTATTTCCTTTCATTTTTTGAAAATCTTTAAGATTTATTGCTTCTTTCTAAGGAATATCCTTTCACGATCCCTTTCTTACAGTCTTTTGTTGATACATTATCTTGATTTTTATTTCTCTGAAAATATGTTTATTTCACCTTTTATGAAGGATATATTTTTTAAATTTTATATTGGAGTATAGTTGATTAACACTGTGTATCAGTTTCAGGTGTACAGCAAAGTGATTCAGTTACACATGTGCTGAATGTTGGTGTTAGTGTCGTCCAGCCCTTAGAAAATATTAACACTATTCCATTGTCTTTTTGCTCCCTTACTTTCTGATGAGAAATCATCTGTTAATTTTATTGTTACTTCTTTGAAGGTATTTTTTTCTTTTTCTGCTGGCTTCTTTTAATACATTCTCTTACATCTGTTTTCCTGTAGCTTTACTTCAAGTGTACCCAACTCTTTGTGTGTGTGTGTTTTAAAATTTGTTCTCTTGGGATTTGTATCTTGATGTCTTTCTTAAGATAAATTCTCAGACATTAACTTTTCAAATATTTTTCTCCTTTTATCTTTTTTTACAAATCCAATTACACATTGTTATATCTTCTTACTCTGTTTTTGTTTTTTTGTTTTTTTTTTCTTTTTTATGTTACTCCATCTTTTTGGTTTTCTGTGCTTCTCTCAAGATGCTTTTGTCTTCCAATTCCATAATTCTCTCTTGAGTAATTTATAATCTGTTAGTAAATACATTTGTTATGGTTAATTTTTGGTTATTTTATTTTTTATTTAAAAATTTTCCACTTGTTTCTTGTAATGCTTTCTAGTTGTCTGCTGACATTTTCAATCTTGTATTTTATTTTCTTGAGCATAGTAAGCATATTTTAAGTTGCAGTCTGAAAACTATTTTTTCTGGATTTCCTGTTGATTTGTTTTTATTTCCTGTTATTTCTTTTGTGTTTTGATCCCAGTGATTTTTTCCCTATATCCCTGGTTGATTTTCATTAAATGTCAGATTTTGTATATAAAAATTTTAGAAATTATTAAAAACCTTTGTGAAGATATTTTCCTTCAGACAAGGTTTATGATTGTTTTAGAAGATTTCTAAAGGGCACTTGGAATTCTAGACCAACTTAATTCAGACAAGATTTGGGATGATTCAGATTTAAGCCTAAATTCTTAGTTGACTGTCTTAGTCCTTTTGGGCTGGTACAGCAAAATACCATAGACTGGGTAGCTTATAAATAATAGAAGTTAATTTTTCATAGTTTTGGAAGCTGGAAAATCCCAGATCAAGGAGTCAGCAGATTTGGTGAGGGTCCCCTTTCTGTTCATAGATGATCATCTTCTCTCTGTTTCCTCATGTGGCAGAAAGGGTAAGGACATTCTCTGGGGTCTTTTGGTCACCAGTGGCACTAATGGGCACTAATCCCATTAATGAAGCCTTAGCCCTAATAACCTCATAAAGGCCCTAACTCTAAATATCACACTTGGGTGGGGTAGGGGGGTGGGTGGATAGAATTTCAACATATGCATTTTGAGGGGATGCAGACATTCAGTATATAGCATGGGTTATCTATTTTTAGTTTACTCTTATGGTTTATCTTTTCAAGATTCAGTCCTAAGGCCTAGCTACTTCACAGCCATTGTCTCTTACCTGTGGACCTCCCTTCTCATCTCTTCCCAAGGTCATGATAGTCCAATTTTTGTAACTCTACTTCATGAGCTTATAAAAAGTTATACTCTGCTTCTTACCCTGTTAGCTACCTCTGTCAGAACCGTCAGATACACAAAAAGAGAAGCAGCCTCAAATACCAGGCTTACTTATCTGTATTTATTTCTTATACTGAGTTTCAGATTTGTAATTTGCATACTTATCTTCTCGGAGAAGGCAATGGCACCCCACTCCAGTACTCTTGCCTGGAAAATCCCATGGACAGAGGAGCCTGGAAGGCTGCAGTCCATGGGGTCGCTGAGGGTCGGACACGACTGAGCGACTTCACTTTCACTTTTCACTTTCATGCATTGGAGAAGGAAAGGGCAACCCACTCCAGTGTTCTTGCCTGGAGAATCCCATGGACGGAGGAGCCTGGTAGGCTGCAGTCCATGGGGTCGCAAAGAGTCAGACACGACTGAGCGACTTCTTTCTTTTCTTTCACTTTCCTAACTCCTGGTTTACAGTTATTCATGCTAAGTTAAGTTAAGTTAAGTTAAGTTCTAAAGAGATCTTCTCTTCTTCAGACTTTGCTGACTCCCTGACTGGATTATCTTGTTGTAATACTCTTACAGCACTACCTGAATGCCTCTGTTGTAGTTGTAGTTTATAAATGTTTGTTTCTTTATTTTATTTAATGTTTGTCTTTTCAACACAATGTCAGATCATTGAGGAAAAGCGCTGTATCAGTTATTTTTTTCCTTATTACAGCCCCAATTTATGAGTTACAAGGAATAGTTACTATTTCTTCATAAATTGGGCATATAGTTATTGAGTTAAATGACTGAGATTTCCCTTGGTTGAAAGTAACAGAATTTAAAGGAAGAAAAAGATTTGTCTCATTCATGGGTTCTTAGAAGGGAGGAAGGATGTAATTTATATTTTGTTCTTATTTTTATAAATTTATTATAAAGTATTTCAGACATATTAAAAGTCTAAGGAGTTGTATAATATACCCAGCTGTGCCCATCACTCTGTTTAAGAAGTAAACTTAATTTATATTTATAAAAATATATGAGAAGAACAGAAATATGCCTCTGTAAATATAGTCAACTGATCTTTAATAAAGGAGCAAAGACAATACTGTAGAACAAACGTATTTATAGATTCTTCAGTAAATGGTGCTAGAGCAACTGGACATACACATTCAAAAAAGAATGAATCTAGATACAAACCATATACCTTTCACAAAAATTAAAACTCCTAATGGATCATATATTTTTTTGGAATTTGTTAGACTTACTTATCCTCTGATTTGATGTCAATATTAAAAGAAACACACATGTAGAAAGTTATGGTGACTACAGAAAACCAAATATGAAACATCTCAGAAGTCCCTCAAAGTCACGTTAGTTAGTTTGATAACTTTTCAGCAGCAATAGTGGAAGCTGTATGAGAGTGGGATATCTGTAACGGCCTGAAAGAAAACAACTGACCACAAATCCTACACTAAACAAAAAATATTTTGTAAGAGTGATTGTACAACAGACCTTTAGACACACAGTTGAAAGTGTGTGCCACCAGTCAGCTTACCGAAGGAAATTCTAGAGAATATATTTCAGGCAGAAGGAAAATGAAGATCATAGATGCAAAAATGATAGTAGAAAAATGAAAGTCATTTTGTATGAATAAATATAAATGAGCATTGACTGCTTAAAAAGGTAATTATGAAAGTTAAAAAATACGCAGAGTTAAACTAACAGCAACCTATCAGGCGTAATGAAAAAGGTATTTTTATAAGGTGTTAACATTAAACT
>NW_011494605.1:1501139-1504612 GCF_000754665.1 Bison bison bison | reverse complement strand
ATTAAACTTTGATAAAAGGATACATGTAATATTTTCAAGGGTAACTGCTTAAAAAACACAATTTGAGCATAAAAATTCCAAACATTTGGGGTTTTGGAATAATTCTTTTTAATAAATTCAAAGCAGGACAAAGTAGATAGAGGTAGATGTAGATTCAGAAGTAATTCTCATTAAATGTAAGTGGATTAACTTCCAATTAAAAGATAAACATTGTCAGACTGGATTTAAAAAACCTAATCAAGTAGTTTTTAAGACTTAGATATAATCCTTGGGAAAAAAATGTTCAAGAGGCTCATGTCATATTGATAAAACTTAACTAGGAAGACAATAGTTTCCAGTTTGAACAGATCTAATAGTATAGCCTCAAAGTAAATGAGATATAAAGACCAACTGTTACCAACTGCAATGGGAGATTTAACACCCCTTTCTCAGTAGTTATAGAACAACCATAAAATCAATAAGGATATAGAAGATTAGGACAAAAGGATTACTATGTTTTTACATGGACATATATAAAATGCTTAATCAACACCTTCCAACTACAAAATTATTTCATTTGATCATATTTTAAGCCACAAATTCAGTCTCAAATTTCAAAGCATTGAAACCATAATCATGTTTTCTGATCACACTGTACAGTTAAATTTTAGCTTAGAAAGCAGTAACAGAAAGACAACTAGAATATTGCCTTGTGTTTGGAAATTAAATTTATTTCTCAGGAACACCTGGGTAAAGAGGAAAGCATATAAGAAACTAGAAAATGTTTTGTATTGAATTATAAAAATATTATAGAACAAAAATTGTGGGATGCAGCTGTAGTAGTACTTAAAGGGAAATATATACTCTTAAATGTATATTCTATCAGCTTCCCTCATGAATCAATTGGTTAAGAATCCATTTGCAATGCAGGAGACTGCCTGCAATACAGTAGATACAGGTTTGATCCTTGAGTTGGGAAGATCCCCTGGAGGATGAAATGGGAACCCACTCCAATATTCTTGCCTGGAAAATTCCATGGATAGAGGAACCTGGTGGGGTACAGTCCATGGGGTCACAAGAGTCTGACACAATTTAGCAACTAAACCACCACCACCAATGGATCATAGACCTAACTAGAAAATGCAAAACTATAAAACTCCTAGATGTTAGCACAGGAGAGAAATCTAGATGATCTTGGGCATGGTGATATGTTTTTAGAGACAACACGAAAGACACCATAGTTGTTTTTGAATGAAACTATGGAAGAAATAATTGATAAGCTGAAACTGATAAGTTAAAAACTTCTGCTCTGTGAAAGGAAAAATAAAGAGAATTAGAAGACCAGCCACAGACTGGATGAAGATATTTGCAAAAGACACACCCGATAAAGGACTATTATCTAAAATATGCCAATAATGCTTAAAATTCAATGATAAGAAAACAAACAACCTAATTAAAAAATGGGTCAAAAGCCTTAATTGATACCTCACCAAAGATATACAGGTGGCAAACAAGCACGTGAAAAGATACTTCACATTGTATATCACTAGAGAAATGCAAATTAAAACAATGAAATTGCTGTACATTCCTTAGAATTGCCAAAATCTGGAACAGTGACAACATGAAATGCTAGCGAGGATACAGAGCAACAAGAACTCTCACTTATTGCTGGTGAGAATGCAGAATGGTGCAGACACTTTGGAAGACAGTTTGGTGGATTTTTTCCAAAAGCTAGCGCATCCTTTCCATATGATTGGGCAATACTGCTCCTTGGTTTTTATGCAAAGAAATGAAAATTTATGTCTACACAAAAGTCTGCACATGGATATTTATACAGCTTTATTCATAATTGCCAAAACTTGAAAGCAGTTGATGTCTTTCAGTAGGTGAAGGAGTAAACTGTGGAATATCCAGACAATGGTTCAGCAATAAAAAGAAATGAGCTATCAAGCCATCAGATCAGATCAGATCAGTCGCTCAGTCGTGTCCGACTCTTTGCGACCCCATGAATCGCAGCACGCCAGGCCTCCCTATCCATCACCAACTCCCGGAGTTCACTGAGACCCACGTCCATGAAGTCAGTGATGCCATCCAGCCATCTCATCCTCTGTTGTCCCCTTCTCCTCTTGCCCCCAATTCCTCCCAGCATCAGAGTCTTTTCCAATGAGTCAACTCTTCGCATGAGGCCAAAGTACTAGAGTTTCAGCTTTAGCATCATTCCTTCCAAAGAAATCCCAGGGCTGATCTCCTTCAGAATGGACTGGTTGGATCTCCTTGCAGTCCAAGGGACTCTCAAGAGTCTTCTCCAACACCACAGTTCAAAAGCATCAATTCTTAACAACACATAAAGTGAAAGTGAAGTGAAGTCACTCAGTCGTGTCCAACTCTTTGTGACCCCATGGACTGTAGCCTACCAGGCTCCTCTGTCCATGGGATTTTCCAGGCAATAGTACTGGAGTCGATTGTCATTTCCTTCTAACAACACATAGGGAACCTTAAATGCGTATTCCTAAGTGAAAGAAGCCAATCTGAAAGGCTACATACTGTGTGTTTTCAAGTACATGTCATTCTGGAAAAGATAAAACTTTGTAGAGACAACGAAAAGATCAGTGATTGTGGTGGTGGTGGATTGTGGAGGGGAGAGAGGTAAATAACCAGAGAGCAGAGGAACAGGGCAGTGAAAAATACTCTGTATGGTATTATAATGATGGATAATGTCATTATTAGGACTTCCCTGTAGCTCAAACGGTAAAGAATCTGCCTGCAATGCAGGAGACCAGGGTTTGATCACTGGGTTGGGAAGTTCCTCTGGAGAAGGGAATGGCATTCCACTCCAATACTCTTGCCTAGAGAATTCCGTGGACAAAGAAGCCTCATGGGCTACAGTCCGTGGGGTCGCAAAGAGTCGGACATGACTGAACAACTAACACGCAATGTCATTATTACATTTGTCATATGCAGATGACACCATCCTTATGGCAGAAAGTGAAGAGGAACTAAAAAGCCTCTTGATGAAAGTGAAAGTGGAGAGTGAAAAAGTTGGCTTAAAGCTCAACATTCAGAAAACGAAGATCATGGCATCTGGTCCCATCACTTCATGGGAAATAGATGGGGAAACAGTGGAAACACTGTCAGACTTTATTTTTTTGGGCTCCAAAATCACTGCAGGTGGTGACTGCAGCCATGAAATTAAAAGATGCTTACTTCTTGGAAGGAAAGTTATGACCAACCTAGATAGCATATTCAAAAGCAGAGACATTACTTTGCCAAAAAAGGTCCATCTAGTCAAGGCTATGGTTTTTCCAGTAGTCATGTATGGATGCAAGTTGGACTGTGAAGAAGGCTGAGCGCTGAAGAATTGATGCTTTTGAACTGTGGTGTTGGAGAAGACTCTTGGGAGTCCCTTGGATTGCAAGGAGATCCAACCAGTCCATTCTGAAGGAGATCAGTCCTGGGTGTTGTTTGGAAGGAATGATGCTGAAGCTGAAACTCTA
>NW_011494605.1:1491151-1501039 GCF_000754665.1 Bison bison bison | reverse complement strand
AAGACTCTGATGCTGGGAGAGATTGGGGGCAAGAGGAGAAGGGGACGACAGGATGAGATGGCTGGATGGCATCACCAACTTGATGGACGTGAGTTTGAGTGAACTCCGAGAGATGGTGATGGACAGGGAGGCCTGGCGTGCTGCAATTCATGGGGTCGAAAAGAGTCGGACATGACTGAGCGACTGAACTGAACTGAACTGAAACCCACAGAGTGTACATCACTAAGAGTGAACCTAAGTTTCACTACAGCCTTTGGGCATTTATGACGTATCGGTGTAGGTTCATGCTTGTTTAAAAAATGTGCCGTTCCTGTGAATGATAGTGGGGGAGGCTATGCATGTTTAGGGGCAAAGGGTATATAGAGGCAATCTGTGTGCCTCTGTCTCAATTTTGTTGTAAACCTAAATAAAAGTACTCTAAAAAATTAAGGCCTTAAAATCAGGAAAAAACCTAGAAAAGATCAATTTCTACTACAGATTAATAAATCTATATGATAAAGAGCAACCAAAAATACACACAGTATACTAAGATATTGGAGAAGGAAATGACAACCCACTCCAGTATTCTTGCCTGGAGAATCCCGTGAATGGAGGAGCCTGGTGGGCTACAGTCCAAGGGGTCACAAAGAGTCGGACACGACTGAGCAACTTCACTTTCACTTTCATACTAAGATATAAACATATGTGTAGTCTACTGAAAATTACTTTGGCTTTTATGTACTTCTGTGGTTAAAGTAGTTATTGTTTATTATAAATTTGTTTATTTAAGGAAATTTTTCTTTAAACTTTCAGATGATACAGCATTGTTTGAGTTGATTCAGCTAGTTCCACCAGGTACTGTATTGTATTTTGATAAGGTAATTGACATGTGAACCCATTTTAATGAAATGCTTTTTAAAAATGTCATCTTTTCCACTTCTTGCCACCTTAAGAGCAATGTTGAGTTTCTAGCATTGGTCCACTCTGTGTGAAATGTCAGTAGGCCAAAATAATATATACGGAAAGATTGACATAAATTATATGTGAACACGTTGTTCTAAAATTGAATAAATAATCATGATTGAAAGTGAAAAAAACCTGATATCATCCTAGCATATTTTGTGACATTCTTAAAAATTAACATCTTAAAAGTTCTTGTAATTTTTCTAAAACAGTATGCTTTTACTGATAAAGTAGTTCATTATCTTTGTTTTGGGGTATTGGCTGTTATTAGAAATGTTGGGGAATTAAAACTGTACCTAAGCAGTATAGATCCCTGTGGTAGGTACAGTTAAAACCTGAAGGATAGTTATATTTATATTATTGATTTCTATGATTATAGAAGAATCTATCTTAAGTCCTTATTTTATGTGAGTCACAGGAGGCTATATTTTGTTGAAAGCTAGTAATCTAACATTTTTGAGTGTCACATATATACCTAATTCTGGTAACCACAAATTCTAAAAAATGTATATATATTTTTCAACATGTAGTCTAATGTCTTACAATGGCAGGTAGAAAGGAATGGAAGATAGAAAAATAAATTGTGGAGATGGTAATTAAGTTTTTGATGTGTAAATATTATGTCAGTTTTATATGTTTAAAATGTTTTTTTTTTTCCCTAGGAATTCATAGGTACATAAAAAATTTACATGAATATCCCCTTTCTACAAAAGGGGAGAGAGAATCAGTAGTATGTATGACATCTCTTATAAGGAAATGTGTTAATTCATTTAACATAACTTTATTTTAATTTTTTTCCTTTTATAGAAAAAAATTAAAAGCATGACCCTGAAGCAGGTATTTCTTTAAGGCATCAGGCATTATATATTTGTACTTGATGATACTGTTTCTAAATAGCATATTTTGTTATAATTTGAATCATAGGATATCTTTCTTGTAGTGGGTGAAACATTGTCTACATATGATGAGAATACACGAGATTTCATGTTCCCGGGTCCAAATCAAATTTCTGGACACCATGATTCAAACCGCCAGGTTACCATGAGGAGGATTTCTGGCCTTCGAGTAAGTGCTTACTATTTTCTGAATCAAATTATCATGCAGGATCATTGCCAAAACTACCACATAGCCCTTAGTACCTGAAATGTGAAGAACTAATTTAAAGTTTAATTCTGTTTAAAGCACAATTGTGTTATGAAACTATGCTAAGTCACTTCAGTCATGTCCTACTCTTTGCGATGCTATGAACTATAGCCTACCAGGCTCCTCTGTCCATGGGATTCTCCAGACAAGACCACCAGAGTGGGCTTCCATGTGCTCCTCCAGGGGATCTTCCCATCCCAGGGATTGAACCTGCTTCTCCTGAGACTCCTGCATTGTAGACGGATTCTTTACCTCTGAGCCACTGGGGGAGCCCTATGAATTTATGATGTTATTGTAAACGTATTGAAACCTAAATAAAAATAATTTACCAGAATGCATGCATCTACTTTTCAAAATTAACAAGTATTATTTTACCTTATATTCTTCAGATTTCTCTCCTCTTCTCCTTATCTCCCCTCCCCACTGGCCCTATCTGTCTCCTTGTCTCTCTTTATTTTTATTCTCTCTCTTTATTTTTCTCTCAAAAAAAATGACCAATAAACATTTGAAAAGGTACATAATCCCATTAGCATTTAAAGTTCAAATTTAAACAGATGATTTCGTTTTTATAGCTATAAGATTGGTAAAATTTAATAAATCTGACAAATACCAAAAGTGTGGAAAAGTGGAAATGTGTATGTTTGTATGCTGTGTGAAGTGGAACAACCATAATTCAGAATTATCTAGTAAAGGCAAAGATTCTCATAGCACTGGTCTTCTAGGTATATGTCTTTGAGATATATTCTGTCTGACATACTAAGAACCTTCTTAGGAATGTTCATTTGTAGCATTATTCATGATAATGAAAAATGGAAATAATTTAAATGTCCATTAGTAGGAGGTTTTTGTTGTTTATTTGCTCAGCTGTGTCCAACTGTTTGCAACCCCCTGGACCAGGCTTCCCTGTCTTTCACCAGCTCCCAGAGTTTGTTCAAATTCATGTCTGTTGAGTTGCAGGAGTTTATATAGAATAATTATTATATGTTCATGTAATGGAAATAGATATTCATACACCTAAAAGTGAAAACTGCATTAGGTGATAGCCAACTCTCATCTTTTCCTAACAACCTTTTCAATATTCACTGGATGATTTAATCATATTTTTATTCCTGAAAATACTTTCTGTTAAGAGAGACTGAGTGCAGCCCCTGCTGTTTCAAAGAAAAAAAAAGTAAAAGTTGTCTAGGTGAAGTTTTTGGGATAATTTTTTTTTGCTAACTTTATAAAAGTAAGGAAATTAGCATGATATATGAGTCAGTATGGTAAATTAAGTAATATTTCCTGTAGGTCTAGGTTTTGATATATTCTATCCTCAGTTCAGTTCAGTTCAGTTGCTCAGTTGTGTCCAACTCTTTGCGACCCCATGAATTCCAACACACCAGGCCTCCCTGTCCATCACCAACTCCCGGAGTTCACTCAAACTCACGTCCATCTAGTCGGCAATGCCATCCAGCCATCTCATCCTCTGTTGTCTTCTTCTCCTCCTGCCCCCAATCCCTCCCAGCATCAGAGTCTTTTCCAGTGAGTCAACTCTTCGCATGAGGTGGCCAAAGTATTGGAGTTTCAGCTTTAGCATCAGTCCTTCCAATGAACACCCAGGACTGATCTCCTTTAGGATGGACTGGTTGGATCTCCTTGCAGTCCAAGGGACTCTCAAGAGTCTTCTCCAGCACCACAGTTCAAAAGCATCAATTCTTTGGCGCTCTATAGGAGAAGGCAATGGCACCCACTTCCAGTACTTGCCTGGAAAATCCCATGGATGGAGGAGCCTGGTAGGCTGCAGTCCATGGGGTCGCTAAGAGTCGGACACGACTGAGCGACTTCACTTTCACTTTTCACTTTCATGCTTTGGAGAAGGAAATGGCAACCTACTCCGGTGTTCTTGCCTGGAGAATCCCAGGGACGGGGGAACCTGGTGGGCTACCGTCTATGGGGTCACACAGAGTCGGACACGACTGAAGTGACTTAGCAGCAGCAGCAGCAGGAAATAGCAAATTTCAGCTTGTTGAAATTTTAACAGTTCACTAGCAAATGTATTAAAATACACCTCCTTTGAGATATTTTCCATGTTCTTTAGCCAAAAAAGACTTTAAAGCATGTTGCAGGACCTTTCTAGAAACTTGAAAGGAAAAAAAATCCAATTTTAAAATTAGCTTTTTTTAAAGTAATTTAAAATGCTGTTTTGTACTAAATTTCACAATATAAACATAATATGGACCATTAACAGGTATTTACTTTATTGAATTTGAGTTACCTTTTCATATATCAGAAAAGGTTGGATTACTAAGGCAAAAAAATCTATATATATATTAAAAGATAAATTGGGGCATATTAAAAATTTTTAGTTTATTTGAGCAACAATTGATTTGATTTAGGCAGCATCTAATCTAGCAGATAGAAGCTCCAAGGAGCTGCACAAAGTGAAATACTTTTATATTCAGAAGGCTATAGAACAAGGAAATCATACTAGGCTAAAAAGTGTGCTGGTTGTTACAAGATTTGCTTCCTTTAGCTAATTAGGCTATTGCGGATGAATTGCTTTAAAATTCTATTTCTGGAAGAACAGAAACTGTAATTAATTTTAATCTGTTTGATGACATGGGGCTTAGTGTAAGCAACTCCATTTTGGGCCTCTTGTCTTGTTTTTAACAATATAAAAACTGAGACTTCTGGTGATGGTGGTGCAAAGAGTTTATCAGTTACTCTCACCACACAAGTATAAAACTGGACAAAATTGTCACAAACAACAGTTTCAGGGCACTGGAAAGTGATCAGCAATTAGGACAAATTAAGAAGTATCTTTGCTTGAATAACTACTAAGAGTTTTGGTAAAAATGGCAGAAGTATGTGGTCATCCAGCATAGGCTGCTCTCATACCCTGCATGGCCAGTGAGGAGTGTAGCTTCACCAAGCATGTGGCAGGGTGCAAAAGTCAGCAGTTCGCAAGCAGAGAGGTCAGAATGACTTTGGGGCAGTGATACTGTAATTTGTAGTAAGGAACATGTATTTGGTCTTCTTACCCCATTCCTAGCACAGAACTCATAAAGCGCTTGGAATTTCCTGTGTTTAAGAGTTAGGTTGATGAGATTTTTGGAGAGCTAGTTGGGAACCTAACGATGGGAACTAGATGCCAGGGAAACCAACCACATTGGAACTTTCAGCCACATCTCTGAAGAAGAGAGGGGCTAGAGATTGAGTTCAATCACCAACGGCCAGTGATTTTATCAACCAAGCCTGTGTAATTAAGTGATTATAATACCCAAAACGATGCGGTTTGGAGAGCTTCCACATTGTGAACACTTGGAGGTACTGGGAAAGTAGCACAGAGGGTGAGGGCACAGAGACTTCTGTGTATTTTGCTCTGTACATCTCTTCCATCTGCATGTCATTATATCCTTTTATATAAACTGGGAAACAGGAAGTAAAATATTTCTTGAGTTCTATGAGCTGCTGTAGCAAATTGATGGAACCCGCAGAGGGGGTTGTGAAAGCCTCTTACTTGTAGCTTATGGGTGACAACCTAAGACTTGTGATTAGCAACTGAAGTCAGATGGGAGCAGTCTTGTGGAACTGAGCCCTTAACCTATGGGATCTGATGCCATCTCCAGATAGTCAGAACTGGGTTAAATTGCAGAACACCCAAATGGTGTTACAGAGACTTGTGATAGTGACATCTTGATGGTGCTAGAAAACCCACACATTGGAATTGGTGTCACAATCATGGGGGTACATATCGTGGCTTTACCAGCTTAATGCAGACTATTCAGTTGGAAGCACATGAGGAAACCTACAGCTTTGCTAGGCTGATTGCAGTTCCAATTAGCGAGCTGCACACCTGCCAGAAAGTTGACTGGAAATGAGGGTGCAGTCAAAAGGCAGAAGCGAGCTTTCCACTCCTTCCTTGCTGGCTGAAACTATGCATATTTGGGGGAGACAGTGGGAGTCCAACAAACAGGGAAAGCTGAGGGAACTAGAGACCTGCTGTATCTTGGAGTGCCTTTCCCCAGCCCACACACAGATAATCAGTAGAGTAGAACCCTTATAGGTTTGTTGGATGACCACTAGAAAGAACAGAAAAAAAGATATGGCACATATATAAATTGAACAGCAGAATAGCAGATGTAAATTCAATCACATCAGTTATTGTATTTAAATGTGAGTAAACAACACACTCTATAATCAGTAGTTCATTGTCCTGGCAGGACACAATGCACTCCTCCTCATAATTCTTAGCATAGACAATCTATCTGGGTTTTAGGGCATCTTTCTGAACCCATCACTATAGCAAGAATTCAAGTCACATTTGGGCTTAAATCTTGGCACTGTCACAGACTGCCTGAGTAAACGAGACTGCTATACCTTGGAGATAGCATGTTTTTTGTGGATTAATGAATGCTTGTAAATGGTTACTATAGTAACGTGGCACATAGAGAATGATCAATAAATATTAGTGATATGGTAATGGCCAGGGAGATCATAGCAAGGTGCTGTTTGTTATGGATGGTAGTGGTGATGTTAATATCATCTCTACACTGTGAACCCCATAAAAACAAAATCTGTGACTTTGTCTTTGATCTTAATTCTTAGCATTGTTCTTTGCATAAAGTACTTATATGCCTCTTGATTGAATTGAATAAATGAATCACATCTTACTGTAGACTTCATAGAGGAAACTGACATTTCAGATGTGTGATGATTATATTTCTTTTGGTTAGGTTGTAGTGCCCAATTGTTTAGTCAAACATTAGTCTCGATGTTACTGTAAAGGTATTTTGTAGATGTGACTAATATTTATAGTCACTTGACTTTTAAGTATAGGAGATTACCCTTGATAATGTAGGTAGACGTCATCCAATTATCTGAAGACATGAAGAGCAAAGACTGAAGTTTCCCAAAGAATAAGAAATTCTGCCTCAAGACTGTAATATAGAAATCCCGAGTTTCCAGCCTTCTGGTTTGCTTAGAGATTTCACACTCAAAACTACAGTATCAACTTTGCTTGAGTTTCCAGTCTGCTAGCTTTCCCTATGGATTTTGGACTTGTCATTCTCACAATTGCATGTACCAATTCCTTAAAATAAATATCCATCTCTGTGTATATGCTAGTAATTTTGTTTCCCTGGAATCTCAACTGATACATATGGGTCTTGAAAGATCTAATTAATGGCTAAAACACCAAGTATTTACTGTATGACCAGCAATATATGGGGAGGGGTAAAGTGATAAGTTGCAGTCCAGGCTGTGATAGTTATAAAATATGTGCTCAAACGGTTTGACACTCCTGTCTTCCAAATGCAGAGCCAACTCTGCTGCTCTTAAGTATGGACTCTACTTAGTGATTCTCACAGATACAATGTGGTGAAGTGACAGTGTTAGACTTTTGAGACCAGGTCATTAAATGCACTGTGGCTTCCTCTTTGCTCTCACTCTTATATCACTCACTCCTGGGGAAACCAATTGCCATGTTTGAGGACATTCAGGCACCTCTCTGAAGAGGGCAGAAGCTGGAACAGCTTTCTTGGAGTGTAGACAAGAGCTTGAAGAGCCTTGAAGAAACTATCAAATGAATGTTTGCAGGAAAATGAGGTAAATGTTATTGGAAATTAGTGGAAGAAGGAACCCTTGTTGTGTAATGGTGTAAAGTTTAGCAGCCATGTAGGATATTAAAAATAACTTATGAAATGGGTGGTCTTTTTAAGGAGACTTTCTGACAGAGTGTTAGGGGGGCTCTCTGGTTTCTTACTGCTGCTTATAGAAAAATGTGAGAGGAGAGAGAAATGCAAAAGGAAATGCTGTTAATAATACAAAAAGGAGGTAGAACTTACTGTTTTTAAGGATTCTCAGCCTTCCCCCATGGCAAGTAATGCTGAAATTAAGGAATGACTTATGAGCAAAAATTATTCTAGGGCACTTTCAGGAAATTATGGTCTGATGGTAAAACCAAGGTTATAACTATAAAATCCTTTATTAAAATCTCCAAGTATCTAAGCTGTTGCCTCAGAAAATAATTTAATGAAGCAGGTTTTATTCTACTTTATTTTTTGTATTTTATTTTTAAAATTTTTAATTAAAATTTTTATATAATTAAAAAATTGAAGTAAAGATGATTTACAGTGTTCTATTAGTTTCAGGTATACAGCAAAGTGATTTAGTTATCCATTTCTCTGTATATGTATATATGTGTCTATGTGCATCCATGCGTGCTAAGTTGCTTCGGTAGTGTCTGACTCTTTGCAAACCTATGAACTGTAGCCTGCCAGGCTCCTCCATCCGTGGGATTTTCCAGCCAAAAATACTGGAGTGCGTTGCTATGCCCTCCTCCAGGGGATCTTCCCAACCTAAGGATGGAACTCACGTCTTTTGGATTACAGGCAGATTCTGTACCACTGAACCACCTGGGAAGCCCATGCGTATGTATGTGTGTATATATATGTATATATACACATCTGTTTCAAATTCTTTGCCATTATAGGTTATTACTAGATATTGAATATAGTTCCCTTGTTGTTAAATCATATACATAGTAATATGTATCTGATTAATCCCATACTCCTAATTTTTTAGTCTTCCCATTTCCACTTTGGTGACCAAGTTTGTTCTCTGTATCTCTGAGTCTATTTCTGTTTTTTAAACAAGTTCACTTGCATCATTTATTAGATTCTACATATAAGTAATCTATAATGCTTGTCTTTCTCTGACTTATGGCACTTAGTATGAAAATCGCTAGGTGCATCCATTTTGCTGCAAATGCTATTATTTCATTCTTTTTAGTGGCTGAGTAGTATTCCATTGTATATATGCTGCATCTTCTTTATCGATTAATCTGTCGATGGACATTTAGGTTGCTTCCATGTTTTTTCTGTTGTAAATAGTGCTGCCGTGAACATCGGTGTGCATGTACGTTTTTGAATTAGAATTTTTCATCTTTTCCAGATATGTGCCCAGGAGTAGGAATGCTGGATCATATGGTACCTCCGATTTTGGTTTTTAAGGAACCTCTATACTATTCTCCAGAGTGGTTGCAATTTATATTGCTACCAACAGTGTAGGAGGATTATTTTTTCTCCACACCCTCTCCAGCATTTATTATTTGTAGAATTTTTGATAACAGCCATTCTGACTGGTGTGAAGTATTGCCTCACTGTAGTTTTGATTTGTGTTCCTCTAATAATTAGTGATGTTGAGCATCTTTTCATGTGCTTGTTGTAAATAAATCTAAAAATGAACATACAGATGGCCATTAAGGCCTTTTTAGGTCTTCTGCTTTTTTTTTTTTTGTATTGAACTGTATGAGCCCTTGTTGATCCCATTACAGATACTTTCTCCCATTCTGTACATTGTCTTTTCATTTTGTTTATGATTTCTGTTGCTGTGCAAAAGCTTTTGAGTTTAATTGGGTCCCATTTGTTTATTTCCATTATTAGAGAAGATTGATTCAAAAAAAAGTATTGCTGCAATTTATGTCAGAGTGTTCTGCCCATGTTTTCTTCTAGGAGTTTTATGGTATCTGGTCTTATATTTAGGTTTTTAATACATTTTGAGTTTATTTTTGTATATGGTGTTAGAGTGTTCTAATTACATTCCTTTACATGTAGCCATCCAGTTTTCCAGGTTTTCCCAGCACCACTTATTCAAGAGACTATCTTTTCCCCATGAGTGTCTGGGTTTATTTCTGGGCTTTCCAACCTGTTCCATTGGTCTGTGTGTCTGTTTTTATGCCAGTTTCATACTATATTGATGACTGTAGCTTTGTAGTGTAGTCTAAAGTCAGGATGATTCCTCCAGTTCCATTCTTCTTTATCA
>NW_011494605.1:1485421-1491051 GCF_000754665.1 Bison bison bison | reverse complement strand
TCCGATCTGCATGATTCCTCCAACTTCATTCTTCTTTATCAATATTGTTTTTGCTATTTGGGGTCTTTTGTGTTTCAATACAAATTTTAAAATTATTCATTCTAGTTCTGTGAAAAATGCTGTTGGTGATTTGATAGGGATTGCATTGAATCTGTAGATTGCCTTGGTAGTATGGTCATTTTAACAATTTTGATTCTTCCAATCCAAGAACATGGCATGCATTTGCATTTGTTTGTGTTGTCTCCAATTTGTGTCTTATAATTTTTGGAGTACAGATCTTTTGCCACCTTAGGTAGGTTTTATTCCTAAGTGTTTTATTCCTTTTGATGTCATGATAAATGAGATTGGTCCCTTAATTTCTCTTTCTAATAGCTCATTGTTAGTGTATAGAAATGCAACTGATTTTTATATGTTAATTTAGTATCTTGCAACTGTACTGAATTCATTGATGAGCACTAGTGGTTTTCTGGTGGTGTCTTTAGGATTTTCTGTGTAGTATCATGTTATTTGCAAATAGTTTTATTTCTTCCTTCCAACATGGATTCATTTTATTTGTTTTTCTTCTCTGATTGCTGTGGCTAGAACTTCCAAAACTACATTGAAGAAAAGCGGTGAGAGTGGGTGTCTTTGTTGCCTTTCAGCTTTTCACCATTGAAAATGGTGTTAGCTGTGGCTTTCTCATATATAGCCTTTATTATGTTGAAGTATGTTTCCTCTGCGTCCACTTTCCAGAGCATATATATTATAAAAGGATGTGAAATTTTATCACATTTTTAAAGGTTACTTTCCACTTACAGTTATTATAAAATATTGGGTATTTCCTGTGTTGTGCAATACATACTTGAAGCTGGCTCACACCTCATAGTTTGTACTTCTCTGTCCCCTGTCTCTAGATTCCCCCTTCCTTCCCCCTACTGGTAATGTGAAGAAAGTAGGGGAAACCACTAGGCCATTAAGGTATGACCCAAATCAAAGCACTTAAGATTATACAGTGAAGATGATGAATACATTCCAGGAACTAGATCTGATAGACAGAGTGTCTGAAGAACTACGGGTGGGGGTTTGTAACACTGTACAGGAGGCAATAACCAAAACCATCCCAAAGAAAAAGGAATGCAAGAAGGCAAAGTGGTTGTCTGAGGAGGCTTTATAAATAACTGAGGGGAGACGAGAAGCAAAAGGCCAGGAGCAAAGGGAAAGGTATTTTCAACTGAATGCAAAGTCCCAGAGACTAGCAGGAAGAGAAAAGAAGGCCTTCTTAAACAAACAAAGCAAAGAAATAGAGGGAAACAATAGAATGGAAAAGACTAAAGATCTCTTCAAGAAAACTGGAGATACCAAGGGAAAATTCCATGCACGGATGGGCATGATAAAGGACAGAAACGATAACAATCTATCAGAAGCAGAAGAGATTAAAAGAAGTGGCAAGAATACATAGAAGAACTACACAAAAAATCTTAATGACCGAGATGTTTTGGTCACTCACCTAGAGCCAGACATCATGGAGTGTGAGGTCAAGTGGACCTTAGGAAGAATTACTATAAACAAAGCTAGTAGAGGCGATGGAATTCCAGCTGAGCTATCTCAAATCCTAAAAGATAATGTGATGCTGTTAAAGTGCTACACGCAGTATGTCAGCACTCAGTATGTCAGCTACACTCCATATGGCCACCTCAGCAGTGGCCACAGGACTGGAAAAGGTCAGTTTTCATTTCAATCCCAAAGAAGGGAAATGCTAAAGAATGTTCAAACTACTATACAGTTGGGCTCACTTCACTTGCTAACAAGGTTATGCTCAAAATCCTTCAAGCAAGGCTTCAGCAGTACATTAACTGAGAACTTCCAGATGTACAAGTTGGTTCTAGAAGAGGCAGAGGAACCAGAGATCAAATTGACAACATTTGTTGGATCATGGAGAAAGCAAGGGAGTTCCATAAAAACAACTACTTCTGCTTCTTTGACTACACTAAAGCCTTTGCCAGTGTGGATCATAACAAACTGGAAAATTCTTCAAGAGATGTGAGTACCAGACTACCTTACCTATCTCCTGAGAAACTTGTATGTGAGTCAAGAAGCAACAGTTAGAATCAGACATGGAACAACGGACTGGTTCAAAATTAGGAAAGGAGTAAGACAAGGCTGTGTATTTTCACCCTCCTTATTTAACTTATATACAGAGTACATCATGTGAAATGCCAGTCTGGATGAATCACTAATCAAAATCCAGATTGTCAGGAGAAATATCAGCAGTTTCAGATACGCAGATGATACCACTCAAGTGGCAGAAAGTGAGGAGGAACTAAAGAACCGCTTGATGAGGGTGAAATAGGAGAGTGAAAAAGCTGCCTTGAAATTCAGCATTCAAAAAACAAAGATCATGGCATCTGGACCAGTCCCTTCATGGCAAATTGAAGGGGGAAAAGGGGAAACAGTAACAGATTTTCTTTTCTTGGGCTCCAAAATCACTGGGTTGGTAACTGTATCCATGAAATTAAAAAACACTTGCTCCTTGGAAAGAAAGCTATGACAAACCTAGACAGCATATTAAAAAGCAGAGACATTACTTTGCCTATAGGTCTTGTATAGTCAAAGGTATGGTTTTTCCAGTAGTCATGTATGGATGTGAGAGTTGGACCATAAAGAAGGCTGAGTGTCAAAGAATTAATGCTTTCGAACTGTGGTGCTGAAGACTCTTGAGAGTCCCTTGGACTGCAAAGAGATCAAACCAGTCAGTCCTAAAGGAAGTCAACCCTGAATATTCTTTGGAAGGACTGATGCTGAAGCTGAAGCTCCAATCATTTGGCCACCTAATGCAAAGAGCCTACTCATTGGAAAAGACCCTGATGCTGGGAAAAATTGAAGGAAGTAGGAAAAGGGGGTGACAAAGGATGAGATGGTTGGATGGCATCACTCAGTCAATGGACATGAGTTTGAGCAAACTCCGGGAGATGGCAAAGGACAGGGAAGCCTGATGTGCTGCAGTCCATGGGGTCGTAAGGAGTCAGACATGTCTTAGCCACTGAATAAAAATAATAACAAAGTGATTCCTGTTTGCCTCTTGTATTCTATAGTGATTATCCTGTCTGCTACATACATACCTTGATTATATGTGGGGCACATAACTTGTTTCTTTATTAGTTCATATATATTCTAATTGTAAGGAACTATATTCTTGGAACTGTACTTAAAGAACCATACTGGAGACGGCTAAATAATGGTTTGATTTAGATGTCAACATCCTGGATTTCAAGCTGGTGTTTTAAAAGGGTGAAACTTTTTCCTTTCCCTTTCTTTCTATTTCCTTCTGTAGGGCATGCATTTATTTTACACATGAGAGAAATCTAAGTAATTTATGAACAAAGAGTGAATTGTGATTGTCTAAAAACATGCCCCCCCCCCAATTTTCATGCCCTTCTGCTAAAAATGTAGTCTGCTTCTTTTGTTCTAGAATGTGGATTGTACTTAGGAGCCCTAATGAATAGAAAGTGACAGAAGTGACAGTGTTAGACTTATAAGACTAAAGCATAAAAAGAATTGTGTCTTCTTCCTTGCTTTTCTTTGGGAGAACTAGTTACCATATCATGAGAACGTTCAAGAAGTCCTGTGGAGAGGTGTGTATGATAAGGAGCCACGTCTTCTTTTTTAAAAGATGGAAAAGAAGTGAGTCCTCCAGTCAGCAGCTGTGTGAATCTTAGGATGCAAATCCTCTTGGCTCAGACAAGCCTTCAGATAACTACAGCCCAAACAATGTCTTGCTCAAATCCCAGGAGAGATTTCAAGCCAGAATCACCTAGTTCAGCCTCTTCCAGATTGCTGACCCTTAGAAACTATGTGACATAATAAACGTGTAATGATGTTTTAAACTGCCAAGTAACATGCTTTGCAACAATAGATAACTAATAAATAAGCATAGTGGATATCATCAATAAAAGTATGTTTGCTGAAAAAGTCATCCACTTAATTCATAGGTAGCTCATATTTAACTTTTTTGTAGTGTATAATGTTTGAAACTTTAAAGTTAGTAAGTCAAAGACAGGGTAAGATGTTTGACTTCCATTATATTAGAATGAAGCAGCCCTGGGCACAGACAACTCTGTATCTTTGATGTTTTGATGAACTATAATTTGCGTGGCTGTCATTTGTGTGCTTCCAGATATTTTCTCAGGTACTTTGTGACTGTTCCTTTGAATTTTACCATTTTTCTCTACTTATCTCAAAACAGTGTTTAAGCTGATGATTGAAATGTTGCAAGAAATAGAAACCAGATTCATTCATTCATAGATCTGGATTTAAGCTTCATTATGGGAAACACTGTTGGAAGAATTGGTAGAGACTTATGTGTCTTCTATATTCAAGAACTATATACCCAGGAGCTGTGAATATTTTTTAGCATCTAGAGACTATGAAAGTATTTCTTGATTATGTAGTTATGTATGTCTCAATTTGTAAGAGTTAAAAGAGTTGGAATCCATTAAGTATTTTCACATATTTAGAACTTTAATATTATTATTAACAATCTTTAAAATTTTTTATAGGGAAATACTTGAAAATGAAAAATTTCTTAATTTCTCCATAAAAGCAATGTAATCACTTGTAAGTGAATCATCAGCAGTGAAACTGTTTCTTGATAACATTTAACATTAGTTTGTTGTCTTTATCCTTAATAAGAAGTTCAAACTAACAAATAAAGCAGCTGAACCTTGATAAATGTTTGTTACTGTAGGTTTTATTTTCATCAATAATAATTATCTTTTTAAAAGTTAAAATGTCTAATAATACCCTGTCTTTTCTCTTCAGGGAATTGCTCCAAAGCTGGAATTTTCTACAACCTCAGTGATTACTGAATGTCTGATAAGTTCAAGAAAGTGCCGCACTCAGGTTAAAATAATTTAATTAAAGTATTTAATGATTTAATGTATTAGTTCATATTTATTGGTCATGTGGCAAGTGCTATTTTTTTTTATTTTGGCTGCAGTTCATTTCACATTTTTTGGATCTTTCAGTTTAGTTAGTTCAGTTCAGTCACTCAGTCGTGTCCAACTCTTCACAACCCCATGGACCACAGCACGCCAGGCCTCCCTGTCCTTCACCAACTCCTGGAGTCTATTCAAACTCATCTCCATTGAGTCGATGAGGCCATCCAACCATCTCATCCTCTGTCGTCCCCTTCTCCTGCCTTCAATCTTCCCCAGCATCAGGGTCTTTTCAAATGAGTCAGTTCTTCATCTTAGGTGGCCAAAGTATTGGAGTTTCAACTTCAACATCAGTCCTTCCAATGAACACTCAGGACTGATCTCCTTTAGGATAGACTGGTTAGATCTTCTTGCAGTCGAAGGGACTCTCAAGAATCTTCTCCAACACCACAGCTCAAAAGCATCAGTTTTTCAGTGTTCAGCTTTCTTTATAGTCTGACTCTCACATCCATACATGACTACTGGAAAAATCATAGCCTTGATGAGACAGACCTTTGTTGGTAGGGTAATATCTCTGGTTCTTAATATGGTGTCTAGGTTGGTCATAATTTTCTTTCCAAGGAGTAAGCGTCTTTGAATTTCATGGCTGCCATCACCATCTGTAGTGATTTTGGAGCCCCCAAAAATAAAGTCTGTCACTGTTTCCACTGTTTCCTC
>NW_011494605.1:1484777-1485321 GCF_000754665.1 Bison bison bison | reverse complement strand
TGAGATGAGTGCAATTGAGCAGTAGTTTGAGCATTCTTTGGCATTGCCTTTCTTTGGGATTGGAATGAACACTGACCTTTTCCAGTCCCATGGCCACTGCTGAGTTTTCCAAATTTGCTGACATTGAGTGCAATACTTTCACAGCATCATCTTTTAGGATTTGAAACAGCTCAACTGGAATTCCATCACCTCCACTCGGTTTGTTTGTAGTGATGCTTCCTAAAGGCCCACTTGACTTCACATTCAGGATGTTTGGCTCTAGGTGAGTGATCACACCACCGTGATTATCTGGCTCGTGAAGATCTTTTTTGTATAGTTCTTCTGTGTATTCCTGCCACGTCTTCTTAATATCTTCTGCTTCTGTTAGGTCCATACCATTTCTGTCCTTTATTGAACCCATCTTTGCATGAAATGTTCCCTTGGTATCTCTAATTTTCTTGAAGAGATCTCTAGTCTTTCCCATTCTATTGTTTTCCTCTGTTTCTTTGCATTGATAACTGAGGAAGGCTTTCTTATCTCTCCTTGCTATTCTTTGGAACTCTGC
>NW_011494605.1:1483924-1484677 GCF_000754665.1 Bison bison bison | reverse complement strand
ATTTCATGGCTGCCATCACCATCTGTAGTGATTTTGGAGCCCCCAAAAATAAAGTCTGTCACTGTTTCCACTGTTTCCTCATCTGTTTGGCATGAAGTGATGGGACCAGATGCCATGATCTTAGTTTTCTGAATGTTGAGCTTTAAGCCAACATTTTCACTCTCCTTTTTCACATTCATCAAGAGGCTCTTTAGTTCTTCTTCGCTTTTTGCCATAAGGATGGTGTCATCTGCATATCTGAGGTTACTGATATTTCTCCCGGCAATCTTGATTCCAGCCTGTGCTTTATCCGTCCCAGCATTTCTCATGATGTACTCTGCATATAAGCTAAATAAGCAGGGTGACAATATACAGCCTTGACGTACTCCTTTTCCTATTTGGAACCAGTCCGTTGTTCCATGTCTAGTTCTCACTATTGCTTCCTGACCTGCACACAGATTTCTCAAGAGGCAGGTCAGGTGGTCTGGTATTCCCATCTCTTTCAGAATTTTCCACAGTTTATTGTGATCCACACAGTCAAAGGCTTTGGCATAGTCAATAAAGCAGAAATAGATATTTTTCTGGAATTCTCTTGCTTTTTCCATGATCCAGTGGATGTTGGCAATTTGATCTCTGGTTCCTCTGCCTTTTCTAAAACCAGTTTGAACATCTGGAAGTTCACGGTTCACGTATTGCTGAAGCCTGGCTTGGAGAATTTTGAGGATTACTTTGCTAGCATGTGAGATGAGTGCAATTGAGTAGTAGTTTGAGCAT
>NW_011494605.1:1462645-1483824 GCF_000754665.1 Bison bison bison | reverse complement strand
GTGAAGATCTTTTTTGTATAGTTCTTCTGTGTATTCCTGCCACGTCTTCTTAATATCTTCTGCTTCTGTTAGGTCCATACCATTTCTGTCCTTTATTGAACCCATCTTTGCATGAAATGTTCCCTTGGTATCTCTAATTTTCTTGAAGAGATCTCTAGTCTTTCCCATTCTATTGTTTTCCTCTGTTTCTTTGCATTGATAACTGAGGAAGGCTTTCTTATCTCTCCTTGCTATTCTTTGGAACTCTGCGTTCAAATGGGTATATCTTTCCTTTTCTCCTTTGCTTTTCGCTTCTCTTCTTTTCACAGCTATGTGTAAGGCCTCTTCAGATAGCCATTTGCTTTGCTTTTTTGCATTTCTTTTTCTTGGGGATGGTCTTGCTCCCTGTCTCCTATACAATGTCATGAACCTCCATCCTTAGTTCATCAGGCACTCTCTCAGATCTAGTCCCTTAAATCTGTTTCTCACTTCCACTGTATAATCGTAAGGGATTATATTTGAATCTTTAAGGCAGTTATCGTAGATATTTAGCATTTTGTTTACATGTTAATAAGTGTTAATGTGAAAAGCTTGTTACAGTTGGTAGATGGTACATTGACTTACTTACTTCATGGTTTTTTTTTTTGTTTGTTTTAAATGGAAAGAAATTAAACTGCCAGAAAGATGTTGGGATCAAGAAGTCCCACAGAGAACCAGATTGGAGGCTTCTATAAATCTTAAAGAACTTAAAGTTCAAAGGATTTGCTAAAAAGTTCCCTTTTTATCAAATGGGACCACAGGTACTCAGACTGGGTTATAGGTGTTTAGTAGGTATAGCTTCTTGAGTGTTTCTGATTCCTTAAGGGACTGTTGCTCGAGTTTGGTGGCTGTTCTAATGCTATCAGATCAAGAGAAGCTTGGCTATTTCAGTTTAAGTACCTTCTATGTTTGTAAAAACTGTTTTTAGCAAACTCAGATATCTGGATCTAATACTCCATTTTGGTCCAACTTTCTGCTGAGTCACCAGGCTCATCTTGCTACCCTGTCCGCAGATGATCTAACAATGTCCAGGCATTACTCATACATATGTGGCTACATTATGACCAGGTAACAATGGGCAGCCTGTGACCATGAGCCAGGACTATATAAAGCCTAGTGGCCCCAAACAGGGCAGGACTGGACCTATGGTGGGAAAAGTAGAATGTTAATTTCCTACATCCACAGTTTAACAGTAAATTTTCTCAGGGTGACAACAAGCTAAAAAAGGTAAAATATAGTTTTAAGATTATCAAGGGGATCTTTTTTACTTTGTTTAGCAAGACATTTGCTATGTCAGAGTTTAGCCTAATTATTTTTCTTTTAAATGCAAGATGAAATACTGCTGTTAGAGGTCTGATGACTTGCTTGCCAGATGTAGAGCTGGCTTACTGACTTGTTTGGAGATATGCTCTGTGCACATTTATAAATTGTCGTAAATTCTTTCCCTGATCAGAACAAGTTTCCTTTCCACGCTGGGGTATTCGCTTCTGCTGATGGGTGGAAAGTTCTCTTTTTCGGTCAGAAGTGTGGCATACACACAGAAGAGTGCACACGCTCTAAGTGTACAGCTTGGTGGGAGACTCCTTACTAATTAATGAGAGCTGTCATCCCACTGGTAGTTTCACTGGACTAGCATTTTCCTCTCTAAGCTTTCGGCTGACTTGCTGTTTCAGTGTTTGTCATTTGTTCTTTGTGGAACAGAAATGTGAGAAACAGTTACTGATGTTAGTGTTTAAGACAATATTCTTGAAAATAAGACAGATTTGGTTTCAAGTTCCTCATAAGACTGATTTAAAGATTTGAGAATATATGTGCCTGGCATGTAATATATAATTAATAAATTTTGTGACTGTTACTGAGGTTATGGTTTTAATTAAGATAATTGAGATGTAGAAGACATAGATGAGATATTAGAATATATTGTCTGATAGGTGCAACAGAGTATACATTTTTACATTAAAATTGTGGATGGTAACAGGCAGAATTTTAATTTTATGTGATACTGTTTGAGAACATGCTAAATCCACTTTTTTCCCAAGTAAGTATTAGTTACAATTAAATTTTTAATGGCTATAAAACAGCATTTTCAGCTTTAAATACAGTTTTAAATAAGACAAACCATTTTAATTTTTAAGAGTGAGTAAAATAAACTTCATATGATAATTTAGGTTTATAAATATTTATAATGATCTTTATTCCTTTGGGAACATTTTTTTTTCAAGTTTTTTAAATCACAATTGATGTCACCAATTGAATGGACTGATAATAATAAGGTATATTATTGGGATTTTCTGGAATAAATCATTTCTACTTACTTTCTTTTACCTACCACAGATTAGAGTTTATCATTAGTAGTAAGTAGTTACGTATTACATATTAATAAAGTGACTTTATTAGTATGTCTGATAATCTGTATCAGGTTTCCTGTGTAACTAAGTAACTTAAGATGTTTCTCACTGTTGTGTGGCTTGGCTGTGTTGTTCTTTTGGTTTGGGCTGGCTAGGCTAGGGCTGAGTGGTCTAGGATGGCTTCACCTAAATGTTTGGCAGCTAGATGACTTCTTGGTCTGAGAGGGACTTTACATTCCTGGTATTTGGCTTGATGTCAACTGGGGTGATGGCCATAGACTGTCCTCATCTAGCAGGCAAATTTCAGCTCCTTCACATAAGGCAGAAAAGTTTTTCTGGAGTAAAAGAAGACAAGCACTTTTCAAGTCTCCTTTTGTTACAATTGCTGTTGCCTGGTAGCTGATGGAGGGAGCCATTTTGTATGAAACAGTGTAAAACAGCCACTAATGGCAACCCACTCCAGCACTCTTGCCTGGAAAATCCCATGGACAGAGGAGCCTGGTAGGCTGCAGTCCATGGGTCGCTAAGAGTCGGATATGACTGAGTGACTTCACTTTGACTTTTCACTTTCATGTGTTGGAAGAAGGAAATGGCAACCCACTCCAGTGTTCTTGCCTGGAGAATCCCAGGGACGGGGGAGCCTGGTGGGCTGCTGTCTACTGGTTTGCACAGAGTCGGACACGACTGAAGTGACTTAGCATTATAAGTTTTGTTGGACATTAATAGGATACATTAAGGGTTGATTAGGTTAGAAAGCATGAATCTGTGGTAGATGCAGCACAGATATAGCTCACTTTCTGTATGATATTCAGTATTTAAAAAGTGTAATGAAGAAGAAAGTTCGAGTTAGTGTTGGTTTGGTATAAATAGAAGTGGGTAAGAAGGAACTTTACAGCATTGCTGAAATAGGTAATGATGGATTCATCTGCATCTGAAAGTAAGAGACACTAAAAATGTATGAAGATCTAGGGGAAAGAGATCTAGGGGCTGAAGAGGACAGGAGGGCAAGTAACAGATTCAGTGAAAATAAAAAGAGTAGGTTGAGGAAAAGAAGGTTTGGTCAACAAGAGATTTTCAGAGTTTAGGGTGCAGTGAATCTGAATAATGATGAAATCTAAGATAAAGTAGAAAGAAATAGTTAAAGCTCAGCAGTAGAAAGTCTAAGTCCAAGGTCTTGGAAAGATTCATTGCTTGAACATTTTATTAAACCTCAAAGGTTCATGTGCTAACATTGCTGCTGCTTTGAGTCAGTGTGATGTCATAAAGATGCATGAAATGGGATGAAAATTCTGAATTACTTGTTGAAGTCATTGAACAAGGTGGGAGAAGGTCCAGGAGCATTAACAAGAGCTAGAGAAGAAAGAAAGATGATGAAATAATCTGATGCTGCTGGTCTGTATGAAACTTGTGGACTTACCTTTTTCCTAATCAGGAAATGTTTTCTTGTTTTCCTATTTTCTTTTCTGTTTATCTGCTTTAAAAAATGCATGACTTTTCTATTTTATGTTTGTATTTTATTTACTCTGAAATAGATACCCATAGCAGGTAGGGAGAAGGTAGAAAAGGGCAGAGGTAGGTTAGGTGGTTTTTTAAAGTTATAAAGTTAGGAGGACATTCACAGATTCTTAACCGTCTGTTTTCTCTAATATTGGAAAGCTTATAAATCTAGATAATGCTTGAAGTGGTCTTAACATTGTTTATTTGTGACCCAGCTTTTGTAAGGCAGAATAATTTTTATTTGAATAAAATATCCTAATAACTCAAAAATTTTAGAAATATCATGTTTGTTTTTAAAATTTTGGACTATTAGCCAATATTATTAGAAGATAGAGTACTAGTTATTAAAATTTGTAACATGTCTTTTGGATATTTTTACTTTTATGAAAGTACAGAATTAAGACGTTATGGTTATCTGCCATTGAATTTTAAAGTTTAGAAGAGATATTAAAATTCTAATCACCTTGTATAATTCAAAAAATATGTTCAATGAAAATATGTAAAAAGCTTTACTTCAGATTTTCATATTGTGCAAGTATATGTAATTATAATAGTATGAATAAAACATATATAGTTTTCTCCATTAGGATTTTATAATCAACTAATTAGATGTGTATTTGTAAGATTATTATACTTACCCTCTTAAATTATATAGCCAATTATTTGAATACATAGTTATAAATGGTAAACCAACATTTACATTAATCTTTAGTATATTGAAAAATAACTTTTTAATTTTTTCTTAGATTTTTCAAATGATTAAATATTGGGCTTTAACTTTTATAAAGTACTTATTATACTTAAGAAGAAGTATGGTACAGTATATTTCACTTGTTACTAGACAGAGTTATTTGGGAGGATATGGATTTGACTTCCCCCAGAATCTGCACAAATAAGAGAGACTGATCTAGTTGGTTTTGATAGATTATATGTACCTTATAACCTTGGTTATATATATGGTTTACCCAAGGGTCATAATATGTATAAAATATATTCTCCTGGCCAAACTAATTTTTATTTTTTATGTTTAGGATAAATTTGTTTACCATACGGCTCCAGTTGAAAAACCACACGGCAGACTACAAAACAGAACATCAAGGTCACAAAAGAAAAAATCCAAGTCACCTGAGAGGAATAAGTATTGCATAAATGCAAAAAACTACGAACAGCCTACAATTTCTTCAAAATCACACTCTCCATCTCCTTACACAAAAAGACGCATGTGTGAGCTATCGGAAGACACCAGGCGGCGGCTGGCCCATTTAAATCTCGGCCCTTATGAATTCAAAAAAGAAACAGATAAACCTCCATTTGTGATTAGACATGTATGTGTTCTTTGAAACATTTCCATTTGAAATTGATCTAATTTGTAATTGCACTAAAATATTACTCAAACTTCTTTCAACTTCTAGCTTATATGAATAATTTTTCTTCATGAACTGTATGTTAGCCTAGCAATCTAAAATGGAAAATTAACTTAATAAAAACATTCTTTTGCAGCCTTTAAACCTGACAGAGATCAAGCTCCATTATGAATCCCATAAGTCCTCTAAGTAGCTGTTTCCTTTCTTCTTATAAGTGGACAGTGTAATAACTTTACAAATTGAACTGATATATAATTGACATTAGTATTAAAATGGCAGAGTAGGATTTTAAAACAGGAACTAGTTTTCTTTGTGAAAAGGAAGACACCCACCCCCTAACCCTTTAAAAAATTGTAATGGAAAAGTTTCCCTTGTAATTATGTCCCTTGGGTAAACCTTATATAATGGAGTTTGAAGCAAATCATCATTTGATGGGAACAGAAAGGCCTTTCAAAGAGAAGACTTAACTTTAAGGGTAATAGAGTTTCTAATCTTTCTGTATGGAAGCCTGTTATGATGTGTTTTGTGTTTAAAGCTTGTATCCATATGATAGTCAAAAAGATTTTGGCTAATTTTTAAGGGTCTATAGTCCATCCTAAAGGAGACTAGTCCTAGGTGTTCATTGGAAGGACTAATGCTGAGGCTGAAACTCCAATAGTTTGGCCACCTCATATGAAGAGTTGACTCATTGGAAAAGACCCTGATGCTGGGAGGGATTGGGTGCAGGAGGAGAAGGGGACGACAGAGGATGAGATGGCTGGATGGCATCACTGACTCAATGGACGTGAGTCTGAGTGAACTCCGGGAGTTGGTGATGGACAGGGAAGCCTGGCATGCTGCGATTCATGGGGTCGCAAAGAGTCGGACATGACTGAACGACTGAACTGAACTGAACTGAATAATAATAAAAATCTTTCTCAGAATCTTCATAATTTCTTTAATTTTTTTAAAGTATTTTGCCTTAAAAGCATTTCAGTAACAAAAAATTGCAAATTAATTTTAAAAATTGCTTTATATAATAATAAACTTGAAGATTCAAGTGCCTATAGAAGCAAAACAACTTTTTGAGGTATCTATAAAACACTTTCTTACTTTAATGTTTCCAGTGCATTTTCCCAAATTTTAAAATGTGAATGTAAATGCAAACAAGTAAACATGTTCCTTTGATGATCTAATAGCTTTTTTAACATTTGTGATACCATTTTAAAAATATTTAGATATACTTTAAGCAATATTTCATTCCATTTTCTTATTTTGACTATGTATCTTTTATTATTTTAGCCTAAAGTAATAGATTTTTATTGTAAAAAAAAATTTTAATAGTTAACGGTAACTTTTAAATGGTTACATTTTATTGAGATCATTGTAATTGCACTTGTCTTAATTATAGAACTTGTTTATAGGTTCTGGTCACTGTTTTTGGTTGTTTGAACAATATCCAGATATGATTACTTGCTTGTTTGATGGCAGTTCCAGAATGCCTTTAATTTTGTTTGCCCACAATTGCAAATTAAATTGAAAAGAAAGGACTAAATTCTAACCTGAAGGAATATTAGCACTTTAATTAAAATACCTATGTACAAAGATAGCTAGGAATATTTTGAACATTAGCCACATAAAAATTGCTTAGGGAAATAACTACTCTTAAAATGTTTAGTATTATTTTCATGTCACTACTTAAAATAGAATAATTTTTTTAATTCTTGGTATAAATTTTGAGATTTTTATTAAATAGTTTCCCTTTCAACTTGCAATGAACAGGAAGAAATACATGCTTCTAAGTTTATAGCTACAAAATTACTTACAGTGACTGTAAAGGACTAGATTTTTCCAACTGTGTTTATAAACATATGCCTCCCACCTCTGTAACCATTCATGATTTTCAAAGCACTTAACAAAATTGGTAACCAAGCAAAATTTTAATTTGATATATGAATATACAAAATATAATACTCCTAGGAAAGACATTCTAGTTTTATAGGTACTGTATAAAAAGTAATCTTAAAGAATAAAGAAGTTTCAAGGAACTAGTATGCTCCCAAACAAACCAGCACAACCATTCTATGAGTTAAGCTACATTCTTTGCTTTTTTTATTTATGTGGAAGTTAGTATTTTTTTCTATTATGGTAAAATAGTCATAATATTTTGATTCTGCCATTTCATATAAATAGAAACATACAATTTTTGCCTTTTTGTTGTTTTTCATTTAGTACATTTAGTACAGTGCTTTCAAGTTTCATTTGTGTTGCAGCACGTATCAGCACTTGATTCTTTTTATGGCTGAATAGTTCAGTGTACATTTTGTGTATCCATTAATCTGTTGATGGACATTTGAGTTTTCACCTTTTAGTTATGTGAATAGTACTTCTGTGAACATTCCTGTACAAGTTTTGTTTGAATATCTGTTTTAATTCCCAACTGCTTTAATACCTAGGAGTGGAATTTGCGGGGCCATATGGGCTTCCCTGGTGGTTCAGACAGTAAAGAATCTGCCCACAATGCGGGAGACCTAAGTTCAATGCCTGGGTCAGGAAGATTGCCTGGAGAAGGGAATGGCAGCCCACTCCAGTATTCTTGCCTGGGAAATCCATGGACAGAGGAGCCTGGTGGGCTACAGTCTGTGGGTTCACAGAGTCAGACCTAACTGAGGGACTAACACCTGGTAATTCTGTGTTTAGCTTGTTGAAGAATTGCCGAACTCTTTTCCAGAGTTTGTTGTGTTTTCACCAGCAATGTATGATGTTTCCAATTTATCCACATTCTCACTAATGTCTGTTATTTTCTGTTTTATTTTTATTGTAGCTATCCTGAGGGTGTAGAATGGTATCTCATGATGGGGGTAAAATAGACTTTTGACTTGCATTTTACTAATGACTAGTGATGCTGAATGGTTTTTCATGTGCTTATTGGTCATTTGTATATATTTTTTTTTTGGAGAAGTGTCTTTTTGAAGTCCTTTGGCTCAATTTTTTTTATTGAGTTTTTGAAGTTTGTTGATATATTCTGAATATTAATGCCTTTTCAGATAATAATTTGCAAATATTTTGCCCTACTACATGGGTGCCTTTTCACTCTCTTGATATTGCCCTTTTATGTAAAAAACTTTTAATTTTGGTAGATAGAGCTGTCTTTTTTGCACAGATTTAAATCAGTCTGACTCTTTTTGTTAGAAAACATGGATGACTGTTAATATGTTATTCCTATACTCAGAATGCTGGCTCCTAAACACAGCCAGGTAAAGACACTAAATTCAAAATCTGTATGCTAAGGAGGTAAGTAATAAAAGGCTAAACTTGTTTTTGAAATGTAGCAAAGTAAGATTTCTCTTTTTAACTCTGTGCCAAGTCGCTTCAGTCATGTCCAATTCTGTGCGACCCCATAGACGGCAGCCCACCAGGCTCCGCCGTCCCTGGGATTCTCCAGGCAAGAACACTGGAGTGGGTTGCCATTTCCTTCTCCAATGCATGAAAGTAAAAAGTAAAAGTGAAGTCGCTCAGCCGTGTCCAACTCTTAGTGACCCCATGGACTTGCAGCCTACCAGGCTCCTCCGTCCATGGGATTTTCCAGGCAAGAGTACTGGAGTGGGGTGCCATTGCCTTTTAACTCTGTAGTGGGAAGCAAATTAGGCAATAGAACAATGGACATATCAGCTGTAAATCTGTTGATTTTAGAGTGGATTCAGAATATAATTTTAAATTTCTTGGATTTAAATTTTACTTAAAAACAAACAGCAAAATACTTGGCTAAGCTCTGATTTTGGAACGTGCCTGAACTATGTAGGCAGTATCGTGTAAACCTGATGATATGTGATCTATGCACCTTACTTGATTTTCTGTTACCATTAGACTGAAAAAAAATTAAGCTTTTGGTTACATTGAAATTTTCCTTATTCTAGGTTGATCCCCCAAGTCCTAGGGCCGATGCTCTATTTGGATCTCCTGGCAGAGACTGTGAAAGAGATGGATGGTCCAGGCTGCACAATGGTAATATACAAGTTATCTCTATTGTTTTAGTTATCTTTCCTATCAATTAAAAAAAAAAAAAACAGAATCGTGGCTATATTGGAAAGTATGTTACAATGACACTTTTTAAAACCTATGGGACACCCAGGTAGATACTCTCTAAAAATAATAGAATTTAAATGCTGCTATAAACCATCTTCTTTGTGATTCAAAACACATATTAGCATATTAAAGACTGTGATACCTTTTAGTAAAACAAAACAACAACAAAAAACTTTGATTTTGTTTTGCTCAACAATTTTTAAATTTATTTGGCCATGAAACCTTTTTCCTGCTTTAACATGCATTACTGCTTGTGGAACAGGCTTTGGGAAATACAGTTGTAGAAAGAGTTCAAGCTGATACTTTTAGACATGCATTTACACGTATATTTGAATGCTTGCTCAGCCACTTATTTATAAATGGAGCATTCTTGAACAAATTATCTTAACTACTCTGATTATCAGTTTATTGAAGAATGAAGATAACATGATAAATATTACTATGCAAGATGCCCTAGCACACAGGACACTTAATATCAACTGTCACAATAAAATTTATATTTCGGGAAAGATAACATTCTTTAGATTTAGTTTATAACAATTTTTTTTTTCATTTTTAGGCCTGATCCTAATAGTTAGATAGGTTATTTCTAAGTTCAATATGAAGATGATTTTAATAAAGAAGATTAAATAGTATTTTATAGTTGGGGATGTGTGTGTGTGTGTGTGTGTGTGTGTGTGTGTGTGTGTGTGTGCGCGCGCACATGCGCGCTCAGTTGTGTCTGATTCTGTGACCCTACGGACTGTAACTCACCAGGCTGCACTGTCCATGAGATTCTTCAGGCAGAAGGATTGTTTACCTCTGAGCTACCTGGGAAGCCTAATTAGGGACGTCTAAGTATTAATATCTGTAGACGCTGGCTAGTCAATTCACCAGAAGCTTTTAAGTTAATTTATTGCACACTAAGAAAAAGGCATAGAAAAGTGAGAGTAAAAAAATATAATCAATATATTGTGAGCTTTGTCTCTTTCTGATTCTAAACTCTAGTATATAATCTCTCTCTTTTAAAATTAGGATATAAAACATTCTTATCTAAGAACATGAAGAGTTTGCACTCACCTGTTTTCCTTTTTTAGCATTAATTGGGAGATAAATAGGGTAATTGATAAGCCTTTTGTACTCTGAATAATAGATTATATGAAATTAGGAACAGATGTTATACTGTTTCCCCTCTTGGACTAAATTTATAGACATTGAGTAAATATGCTTTAAAGACCAGAAAAATTGAAAATGACTTCAATATAGACTTTTCTTGGGAAGATGTTTTTGAAATGCACTTAAATATCTGATTTCCCCTAACAATTATTATATATTTCCCAGCAGAACTATTATAGTTTCTAGTAACTTCATATCAAAGCAATCAGCTGCCTATATAGAGGTACAATTAGGTCAATAATGAGGTGCTTTTTCTTTTAACTTTTTATTTTGATATAATTTTAGACTTATAGAAAGTTGAAATAGTACAAAGAATTCCCCTATGCCTTTTACTCAGAATCTACAAATACTAATATTTGCTTTTCCTTCTCCCTCAATCTTTCTCTTTCTTTCTCCTCCTTGCCTCCATCTCTGTATGTGTGTCTGCGTAAAAATTTTTCCCGACGTTGCTATGGACTGAATTGTGTCCCTCAAAATTCACATGTTGAAGTTCTAACCCCCAGTGGTGTTATTTGGAGATGGGTCATTACCTTTGGGAGGTAATTAGGTTTAGATGAGTTTTGTTCCTTTCTCTCTATCATGTAAGGACACAACCAAAAGGCAGCCATCCTCAAGCCAGATGAGAGCTTTCACCAAAACCTGGCTGTGTTGCCACCCACATCTCAGACTTCCAGTTTCTAGAAGTATGAGAAATAAATGTTTATTGTTTAATTCACCTAATTTATGGTAGAAGACAGCCCGAGAAAACTAACACAGTTTTTATCTTAAGGTGATGTAATTATCAAAACAAGAAACTAACAATATAATAATGTTGACTAATCTATAAACCTAACTCAGATTTTGCCACTTGTTCTAATACTTTTATAGCAAAAGGAATGCCACATCATGCATATCCTTCAGTTGCCACATCTCTTTTGTTTTCTTTAATATGGATCAGTTCTTTGGCCTTTCTTTGTGTTTGTGATCATTTTTAAGGGTAAAGGCCACTTTTTAAATAGAAAATCCCTCAATTTGGGTTTGTTTTACTATTTTCCTCTTTATTAGATTTATTCTTTTTCTCCCAAAATACAACAGAAGTGATATATTACTCTCAGTGCAGCACGTCAAGATGTATGTGATGTTGCTTTGTTACTGATGATGTTAATTTGCTCACTTGATTACGGTGTTATCTGCCAGGTTTCTGCAGGAAAAAGCTGCTATTTCTTCCTTCCCTTTGTAATTTTGGGGAGATCAAGACTCAGTTAATACTCCTTGACTTTGACCTCTTTACCATATGTTGATGGTTCTTGCTGGAAACAGTTTATTATGGTGATTTTTACCAAATATTTTAAAAATTCCATTTTTCTTTATACATTTATTATTTGCCTTTTACCATAAAGAGCTTCCCTTCTCTTTTCTCTAATTTTAATGCCCCTATTCTGTGGACTGCTTTTCTTTCTGTCTCGTAGTTGAGCAACTGTACTTTGGATTCTCATCAGCTATTTAAATACTTGTGGAAATGTCTTACGATAGACTGTCTTAGGCATAGTAAATTTTCACTTATGACTATCTTGGAAATTCTTCTTGAAAATTTTATTATCAAATTATCTTGCAGAATAATTTTTAAGTTCCTATTGGATACCATTTTCACCAGTGTTGATTGATTTAGTCTTCATTCGAGTCATGTGAAGGTGGATTTAACTATGTTTGATCAGGAAGAGAGTGACCAAAGCTTAGAGAGGCTATGTGACCTGTTGGAGCACTATAGAACTTGAACCCAGATCTTACAACCCCAAGTTCCTTTTTTTTCCACCACTCTCTTACTCCTTTCCCTACTATCCTTTAGATGTATTTTTTTTTTTAGATAAAATCTCCAAGTTTTCTCTGGCTAGAATTTCCATGAAATATAATTCTAATCTATGCAATCCTTTTGAAGAAACTTAGTATCTCTCGTACGTTAAGAATATTTGGAAGCTTCATCTGGTCATTTGAGCATTTTAAAGTTGTCCTTTTTTAATTTGCTTAGGATTTAGCAAATACCTCTCATTTCCAAATGCTGTTACTTTGAGGAGTAGGGCTTCAACATACGCATTTTGGGAGGACACAAATATTCATTTTGTAACACTGATTTCATGAGATTATAGGAGAATCAAATAATAGCTAATATATATTGTGTTTTCTGCTAGCCACTATTCTAAGTACTTATATTTCATTGATTCATTACTCACAGTAACCTCAAAAATTTTAGGTACTATTAGTTATCCTCACTTTACAGATGAAGAAATCTGAGATTTAAGGAAATGTAAATTGTTCAAGAGCACACATATACTCACACAAAATCTAAATTAGTTCTTTCATTTTCCTTATACTTTTCTTTAGTGTGACCCATACATTAAGGCCCAGCTCAACTTTTTCCTCCTATAGGAAGTTTTGCCTGATTGTCTTCAACTTTGAGACACTGGGCTCTGATATGACTTTTTGATAGCATTAATTGCCAGTACCATTCTGATGTAGCTTGTCCTTTTATGCTGCTGTTATTTGACTTGGTAATAACTTAAGTGAATTATAAGCACTGTACAACCATGGGCCATGATTTTTATCTCCTTTATCTCCTACATTTAGGATATAGTTAGTGCCTAATTGTTAGTAAGGGTGATTAAATATGAACATTAGGAAACCTCAGATCAAAGTATTAGTTTAATTTATAAAAATGAAAGAAAATTGTAGAAGTTTGTCTGAATTAGAGTAAGTTTATAAATGGTTTTTGCCTGGAGAATTCCATGGACAGATGAGCCTGGCGGACTACAGTCCATGGGGTCACAAAGAGTCAGACAGAACTGAGTAACTAAGCACAGCACGGCACAGATTATCCTGGGTCTGTATCTGTATAGCCTGTTTTTCTGTACAAAGTGGTTAGGGAAGGTAAAATATAGACTGTTAGGAGTGTTTTTTTATTGAAATGTATTAGTAAAGTAGAGTTTCAAATTATGGTTCTGATTTTCTCATCTATCAATATAATAGAGATTGTAATTCTACAAAGTTGACTCCTTTAAGTAATAAATAGAACACCAAATGTACATTTATAATGTAGTGGTTTGTTTTAGGGAGAGATTTGAAATAATTTTATAACCCACTGTTGTAAATACTGAGAATAGTTACTTTTATGAATTGTATAACTTAATCATAACTATAACTCTGTTTTGAGGTAAGGTAAGCATTGTCTTTGTACTTTTAAAATGAGGCATGAAATTAATTGTGTAACTTGACCAAATTAGCATCTGTGGTAGATTGAACCTGGCCTTGTTTGAGTTAGAATTCAATAGTAATGTGTTGATGTTGTGTTAGTAATAATAGAAAGAAAGTGAAGTCGCTCAGTCGTGTCCAACTCTTTGCGACCCCATGGACTGTAGCCTACCAGGTTCTTCCATCCATGAGATTTTCCAGGCAAGAGTACTGGAGTGGGTTGCCATTTCCTTCTCTAGGGGATCTTCCCGACCCAGGGATTGAACCCAGGTCTCCCACATTGCAGCCACCAGGAAAGCTGTTAGTAATAATAGTTAGCGTTTATTTTACTGCCTCACATGTAATATCTAATGTAATCTAATGAAAGAGGTACATGGGACAGCTGAAGTACTGGAAAAGTCAGAGAATATGCCCGTCGCCATATTAGAAGTGCTGGTGCCTAAACTGTAATGCACATCTATTTGTCAGCAAGATGTATACACTACAGGACAGTGTGCTCCCACTTGCTAAAGCTGGTCCTGTTTCCATTATACTCACTTGATTCAGGCATAGACTCCAAGATTAGGAATACTTGTAGTTTGGCAATATCTATCAAGTCTGCATGTTCAAAATATGTATTATCATAAACTGGTTTGTCAACTAAAAAGTGTCATGCACACAGATTGGTTTATCAAAGAAAAATTAACATGGTCTATATCAGATACCTCCTACTGTAATGAAAATAATATTTGTGAAATCATTTATTTGCTAAAGAACTTATAGATTTGAACTTATGCTTATCATCTTTGTAACACTGTTGAAGGATTTTGAACGTATTTCTGAAAACTGCTGTGTAAATTATAATCATAGAAACAGTGATTGTAGGAAAAAGCAAAGATTAAACCAAATTTATTTTTGGTGGAAATATTTATAGTTTCTTTTATATGTCCTTTTTTAGATCATTCTCATCTTGGCTGCTATCGACCCAAGGATTATAAGGTATGTAATAAAAACTACATGTGATAGTTATCCTGGCTTTCAGGTTAGAGCATACGTAAATTTCTGAAATGTATGGTCAGATATTATCATATTCATTTAGTCAAGAAATTTACAAACAATAATTGTCATCTTATGGAATGTCATTATTTTGTCTGGAATAGACTTTTCATTGCGTGTCTCCTATAACTATTTTGCGACTTTCGATTGTTCATTTGGACTAGTTATTTGTGTTTGTGTGTGTGTGTGTTTGTGTGAGAGGGAGTTAGAGACAGCAAAATTGGCTGTTACTTTTAATGATATCTCACAGTAGTAATGCTAAATTTTATTCATTCATTCATTCATACAGCAGCATCCTCATAATTTTTGCAATATCTGCATATAATTTACGCTATCTTTAAAAAATCCACAGAATCTAAAAAAGAGTGGAGATATATATATATATATTATAACTGATTCATTTTGCTGTACAGTGGAAACTAACACAATATTGTAAATCAACTGTAATAGAAATTAATTTAAAAATTCAAAAACTGAAAGTTCATCTTCTTTTCATTTATAAGTATAAATGAAAATTAATATAAATGAAAATCAGTATCATATGCTTTAAATGGATGATAGCCTTAAAAATACAGGGAAAACAAAACAATGGTATTAAATTCTAGCTAGATAACAAGACTCTGAGACATGTTCTCTATTTCTTAAAATGAGATAAGCAATGACATACAGGTGTAGCAGACATTACCAATAGCTAACTGAAGATTTCTGATTGAAAGAGAACTGAAAAGAAAGTACATTTTTTCCTTTGTGATTCACTGTCTTTTAGTGGATGTCCATGCACCATGTAAAATAATCTTGTGTATTATCTAAATTTATTTTGGACAGCATATTAAAAACCTGCTATATCACTCGTAGTTCATGTTCTGCATTTTGAGAAGTATTTCCCCAGGATTTATCTTTTCTGCCTCTAAGTGAAAACTTCTTAATAAGAGGAGGCATTATATTTAGGAAAGCAAAACAAAAATCACACCTTTCTTTATAATACTTTTGTTTATTTACTTGAAGACGATTTATTCTGTGCTTTAGGGCACTGAATAGCATAGTTCTTTGCCATGCTTTGATTTTGGTGAAAGAAATACGGAAGAGCCAAGGCAGAGTTGTGACTGAGGATCCAAATCTACCAAAGTGTCAGAATCATATAGGTGGAACTTTATGACAATCCATTCCAGGCCTACTAAATGAAAATTGCTGAGAATAGAGACTGGAAATTTTTATTACAAGTTTCCAGGTGATTCTTATGCATTCTTTTGCTGTCTATGCAAGCACTGGCATCTGAGATCATAGCACTTAAATAGAACCATCCCTCATATAGTGTTTGTATAGGGCTGTGCCCTTGTTTAAGGCTGTCCCTAGAGGAGTGTGGGCCTGGCATAGTTCACCTGGTGCAGACCCACTCTATTATGTGGAATTTACTTAAACACATACATGTATACCGATCTGTGTAATATATGTGCTTGTGAGCATGCCTGTAAACACACACACATGCACACACACACATACATCAAAAAGCATAATGTTCATTGTCTTGTATGGGACCTGGAGAAGCCACCTTACTTGTAACACCAAGGGATAAGCCTGTCTTTGTACATTTTCTTCAAGTCATGTTTCACAATTTTTATGTATTTATTTCCTTCTTTATTTACATCTTTGTTTATAGTCTGCCTTTAAAAAAAAAAAACAAACTAATCTGTCCGTTCCAAAATGGCAAGGATCCTATTGGTCTTACTTATTGATAATCACTAGTACTTAGCAGGCCATGGCACCCCACTCCAGTACTCTTGCCTGGAAAATCCCGTGGACGGAGGAGCCTGGTAGGCTGCGGTCCATGGGGTTGCGAAGAGTCAGGCACGACTGAGCGACTTCACTTTCACTTTTCACTTTCATGCATTGGAGAAGGAAATGGCAACCCATTCCAGTGTTCTTGCCTGGAGAATCCCAGGGACGGGGGAGCCTGGTGGGCTGCCGTCTATGGGGTCGCACGGAGTCGGACACGACTGAAGCGACTTAGCAGCAGCAGCAGTACTTAGCATATTGTCTAATACATAGTGTGGATTCCTAAAATATGTGTGTTGTGTGAGTGGATTATAAAGAGAAAACAAGTAAAGTAAATATATAAAAGTATAGAAAGGTGAAAAAGTTTATCAGACACTAATCTTTATCCTAAGGTAACTATAATCCAGTTCTGTGTTGACTGGTCTATTTAAAGGTAGGTGTATATATTCAGAATTCCCTCTTCTAAATGAAATATTTTAAAGAGCTTCACTTCTATCCCTTAACTATCTGCCCACCCTCAACTCTGTATTCTTCACTTTCAGAGTTAGAGTAGAAGTTAATCATTCATACTACCCTTCTAAGGCTGTCTGTGTGGGTAGTAGGTCAGCTCACAGGATTATTTTTTGTATTGAAGAGATAGATTTCCATAGAAATACATATTCATCATTGAACGGGGCTGTTTTTCCCATGGAGAAATAAAGGATTGTTTTCGTATAGGTGTATAATAGTTGGTAGTGGAACGCTATACGGTATCTATAAGGAAAAGAGTTATGAAACTAGGAGTGTTTGCAAGAAATTTTTAGAAAAGCAAGACTTTGCCTTGCTCTGTTGAGAAATATATTCTGCAGAGGCAAGAGAAGAGAGGTCCACGAAGTGACCCCATTTTGTGTCTTCACCTTATTCTAGAGCATTGCTGTCCTCTTCACATAGTGGAAAACGAAGAAGAACCTGAAGAGGCATATCTGTTTCTTAAAAGCCTTGGCCTTGAATTGACACATGACATTTTTACCTACACTCTGTCAAGAACTAACCAGATGGCCACACCTACATGCAGGGATTGCTTCTCAGCAGTAATTCTGCTCTGAAGGAAGCAAAGATGAATCGTGATGGAAAGCTAGTCCTTTGTTCTGTCATATCTAGAATGCCTTGTTCCTCTCTACTCCCAGCTTCTCTTTTACTATTAAGAAAGATGATATGACTAAAACTCTATTATATTATTAATAGAAATTAGCAAAAAATTAGCAAAACTAGTAACTGTCTCTGCCTTCATGGATATTTTATGATAATGAGAGAGATAATAAAATCACAGAAATCAATATATATTGGAACTGTGACAAATATCACTAGGGATATGCATGCTGGCTTCGACTAGTTATATATTAGGAGGATTTGATCTGGTGAAGGAGAACGGAAAAAGGATTTTGAGGCTCAGTGACTGCTCTGGAGCTCTGAAGGTGGATAGGAATTTACTGTGTGAAAAGGAGGGAAGCACATGCCCAAAGCAAAAGGGGGAAGTAGCATTTACAAAGGCTCAGTGGGTAGGCAACTAAAAGACCAGTGTTGCTAGGAGTGACAGACATGAGCAGGCACACGGTGTAAGCTTAGGCTGGAGTAGTAGATAGGGATAAATCTTTTTTGCCATGTTAAGAATTTTGATTATTATCCTAGGTACAATGGGAAGTAAATGAAGTTATTTTAAACAACGAGATGATACAGTTGGCTTTGTACTTTGAAAATATTAGTCTTGATAGTAGCGTGGACTGGGAAAAGAATGGAGACAGTAGACAAGTTAGTAGACTATTGAATAGTCAATGTGAGACATGATGGCTTGGATTAAGATGATAGTAATGGAGGTCAATTGCAGTGGAGATATTAGACAGATATTTAGGGTTAATGTTGACAGAAAAGTAGACTTGACAGATGGAAAAGATGTACTATGTTCTCCTAGAGAAAACATCAGTGTCATAAAGATATACTTCTATGTAGGGTAATTCAAAAATTAACAAAATCTCAATAAAAATATCTCCAGGCCCTTTTTTTTTTTAATTCTATGAACTAAGCAAAAATAGTCAAGAAAAGTTTGAAATCAGAGAGTATTGAAAGGCTCTTAGCCGTGTAGTATTATAAATAACTTTTGTATTTCTGATTTTGACAACTCAGTGTTTTCTTGATACCTTTTATTGAGATAGGAAATGTGGAAAAGCCGAATTAAAGTATATAAAATTCTAAATTCTGCTGCAATTTCTTGTTTTATCTTGTTTGTTAGACTTTGGAGAATGTCTTGACTATTCAGCTCAGAAAAAGATCAGAGCTTAAAAGTAAACCATATGGCACTTGATGTATTCTGAAGGGGATTAATTTTAAGAAGTCACTGAGTGTTTGTTTCTGGCACTTGAGATGGGAATGAAAGCTCACAGAAAGAGGATAGGGTTCTCAGGCAAGGGAGAGGATAGGGCAGGAGATAAATAGTGGGCTGAAGGCCATTTCTTTCGTGGGGTGTGAGGGTATCCTAACAAGACATAATTTTACATTTTCACATTCTTAAAAATTGGCCTTGGCCAACAGATCTTTTAAGGAAGCAATTTGTAAACGCTGAAATTTTTTTTTTTGGAATTTTTATTGTGCCAGTTGAGAAGTGCAGACTATTGGATATGTAGGATTTTGCTCTTTTTCATTCTAAGGCATCTTTTACATAAACAGTTTTGTTCATATAAAACACCCTCCAAGGTAGCCACTGTAATTCTAAAATATACTTAGTGAAATTATGCTTTTTGGAACAGTAAGTGTGCAATTTAAAATCATCGTGTAAATATACGTAAGATGATCAAAAGATTGAATCTGACTTGGAGGGGGTATTGGTCTAAACTGAAATACAGGCATAAGAATCTGACAGCATTGGTCATTATGTTGCTGATACAGCTTATGTCTTGGGCGCCAACCTAGTGATTGGTATCTTAAATTGGAGACCTGACAGATCTGTAATTCTAAGAAGATGGAAGGTTTGGTAGTGGTTTCTTCCAGAAGCATTTTCTCCCATGGAGGAAAATAAAAAGAAGAAACTGAGGAAAGTTTTCATGATTTTCTGACAGGTGGCCAAGGGCAAAGTTTTTACTAAGGATTCTGGTAGATTGAGGACATCTGAACCTGTCAGTTCTTAGATTTGGCTACAGGATAGCTTTAGTAGTTCATTCCTGGTCATTTTGCTGTGGACTTCCTCTTACAAACTCAGAGCAGAAAGTGACAGAGAGACATATTAGTAACATATATAACAAGACATGTTTCCACCTGAGATACAAGTTTTCAGATTTGACCAGATAATGACAAGGGTTCTCCATTCCTACAAGACAAAGTAACTCAGCATTTGGGAGCTTTACCAAAAGGAGAGCAGAGTCCAGACCTAACAAGAAGATTCAGTTCCCACACCATTGTATTGATAGTTAAGAGAGCCCCCCCCCCCCACCAAGGAGGGAGGCCCAAGAGTCCCAGAGGAAAAAAATATTTCTGAGTTGAGTGTCTTAGATGTGGCAACAAGGAGGGTCTATTTGGATCTTCAGGATCTAAGTTGGATTTCAGGGTTGTCAATTGCCAGCTCACCAAAAACATCACCACAATAACTGAAGAATCTGTTGATATCAAGCAAAGCAGAGCTTTGATTATGCAGTAAGGGAGAGCATCACCTTTGCAGACTTAGTAGTATCTCTGAAAGGTTAAGAGTAATATCTCTGAAAAGTTAAGGGTGGATATTTATGGGTAAATATTTAAAGGTTAAGTGTTTGGGAGTCTTGGCTCCACAGTTTTAAGGAAGGGCTTTAAAGCAAGAAGGGCTTTAGCTGACTGTGGCTGAGATCATGAACTCCTTATTGCCAAATTCAGACTTAAATTGAAGAAAGTGGGGAAAACCATTAGACCATTCAGGTATGACCTAAATCAAATCCCTTATGACTGTACAGTGGAAGTGAGAAACAGAATTAAGGGACTAGATCTGATAGAGCACCCGATGAACTATGGACTGAGGTTCGTGACACTGTACAGGAGACAGGGATCAAGACCATCCCCAAGAAAAAGAAATGCAAAAAAGCAAAATGGCTGTCTGAGGAGGCCTTACAAATAGCTGTGTAAAGAAGAGAAGTGAAAAGCAAAGGAGAAAAGGAAAGGTATACCCATTTAAATGCAGAGTTCCAAAGAATAGCAAGGAGAGATAAGAAAGCCTTCCCCAGGGATCAGTGCAAAAAAATAGAGGAAAATAATAGAAAGGGAAAGACTAGAGATCTCTTCAAGAAAATTAGAGATACCAAGGGAACATTTCATGCAAAGATGGGCTTGATACAAGGACAGAAATGGTATGGACCTAACAGAAGCAGAAGATATTAAGAAGAGGTGGCAAGAATACACAGAACTGTACAAAAAAGATCTTCATGACCAAGATAATCACGATGGTGTGATCACTCATCTAGAGCCAGACATCCTGGAATGTGAAGTCAAGTGGGCCTTAGAAAGCATCACTACGAACAAAGCTAGTGTTGAGCTTTGTTGAGCTCAAATTGCTTTGTTGAGTAATTCCAGTTGAGCTGTTTCAAATCCTCAAAGATGATGCTGTGAAAGTACTTCACTCAATATACCAGCAAATTTGGAAAACTCAGCAGTGGCCACAGGACTGGAAAAGGTCAATTTTCATTCCAGTCCCAAAGAAAGGCAATGCCAA
>NW_011494605.1:1442240-1462507 GCF_000754665.1 Bison bison bison | reverse complement strand
CTTTATTGACTATTCAAAAGCCTTTGACTCTGTGGCTCGCAATATACTGTGGAAAATTCTGAAAGAGATGGGAATACCAGACCACCTGACCTGCCTCTTGAGAAATCTGTATGCAGGTCAGGAAGCAACAGTTAGAACTGGACATGGAATAACAGACTGGTTCCAAATTGGGAAAGGAGTACGTCAAGGCTGTATATTGTCACCCTGCTTATTTAATTTATATGCAGAGTATATCATGAGAAATTCTGGGCTGGATGAAGCACAAACTGGAATCAAGATTGCTGGGAGAAATATCAATAACCTCAGATATGGAGATGATACTACCTTTATGGCAGAAAGTGAAGAACTAAAGAGCGTCTTGATGAAAGTGAAAGAGGAGAGTGAAAAAGTTGGCTTAAAGCTCAACATTCAGAAATTAAGATCATGGCATCCGGTCCCATCACTTCATGGCAAATAGATGGAGAAACAGTGGCTGATTTTATTTTTTGGGCGGCTCCAAAATCACTGCAGATGGTGACTGCAGCCATGAAATAAAAAGAGGCTTACTCCTTGGAAGAAAAGTTATGACCAACCTAGACAGCATATTAAAAAGCAGAAACATTACTTTGCCAGCAAAGGTCCGTCAAGGCTATGGTTTTTCCAGTGGTCATGTATGGATGTGAGAGTTGGACTATAAAGAAAGCTGAGCGCCTAAGAATTGATGCTTTTGAACTGTGGTGTTGGAGAAGACTCCTGTGAGTCCCTTGGACTGCAAGGAGATCCAACCAGTCCAATCTAAAGGAGATCAGTCCTGGTGTTCACTGGAAGGACTGATGTTGAAGCTGAAACTCCAGTCCTTTGGCCACCTGATGTGAAGAGCTGACTCATTTGAAAAGACCCTGATGCTGGGAAAGATTGAGGACAGGAGGAGAAGGGGATGACAGAGGATGAGATGGTTGGATGGCATCAACAACTCAATGGACATGAGTTTGGGTGGACTCTTGGAGTTTGTAATGGATAGTGAGGCCTGACATGCTGCAGTCCATGGGGTCACAGAGTCAGACATGATTGAGCAACTGAACTGAACTGAACTTTAAAGCAGGGAATCTCATTGGCAATGTTTGCGATATAAAAGATTAGGGTTCCCTGGTGGTGCAGTGGTAACGAATCCACCTGCCAAACAGGAGATGTAGGTTCGATCTCTGGTTTGAGAAGATCCCCTGCAGAAGGAAATGGCAAGTCACTCCAGTATTCTTGCCTGGGAAGTCCCATGGACAGAAGAGCCTAGCAGGCTACAGTTCATGGGGTTGCAAAGAGTTGGATGCAACTTAGTGACTAAACAACAACAACGTTGGACATGAAGATTAGAGTCTTAAAGCAAGTCTTGATAAGTAAGCAAGTATTTAATAGGGAAGAAATTTGTCTTCCTGAGTTATCTCTTGGGCTGAGAAGGGGACTGTTTGCTCAGATTAAGAATCTATCATTATGAGAAGGGAGCTGAATGATGATTGAGCAGACTGTTGTTCAGGCAAATGATTTATGGGAAGATACTAAAGCAAATAATGAAGCTATTTACTGGTTTATAGCATTAAAACTCATGGTAAAGTCCTATTGAGGTAGGTGAGCCTAAGATTTTAGTTCTGTTAGCCTCGTGAATGCAGGTCATCTCAGGTCTCACATGTCTTACTAAAGTTATATACACTTTTCCATTAATGTGTTACACATTGTTAGATTTAGTCTCAGAAACCTTATAGTTTTGGTTCCCATTGTAAACAATTTTTTATGTAAAAATACTTTTGTATGTGTTTTGCTAATCTATGGTTTTGAAATCGATTTTTGTATAACATTCTTGTCTTAGATATTCTTGAATTGTTTAGTAGAGGAAGCCATATCATCTACAAACAATGAATTTTAATTCTGCCTTACAGATTACCTTGTCTTGACTTACGAGAATTTTCAATGTACTGAAATAAAAGTGGTGATTGTGCATGTGGCAGAGATATTTATTGCCTACTGGCTATTCATTTCCTCTCCTATATTTTCAAGCCCTCTTGCAGGTGTATAGGGCCTAGTTCCAGCCAGTAGACTATAAATGGAAATTATGTGGATCCCTTCCAGGGAGTGGCATAGAAGAATTGATAAGAACTCTCTGTTGTTATAGTGACAGTGAGGTCACCTGTTCTCGATGGTACAGCTGCAAATTGTTCAGCCTGTCTCATCAGCACAGGTCCTTGGGCAATTTTGTGAAGTGTGATTCTCTTGCTAACCTGTATTACCATAAAGTACAGGGAAAAATGAACCTTTATTATGTTAAGCCACTAATTTTCAGACTTAATTTGCTCTTGCAGTGCAACCTGATAGGTTGCAGCACAAAACTAATACTATGTGCCTTCTTGTCTTGATCCTGTCTTAGATAGGATCATGTCGAAGATTTCACACCTGTGAATGTTGTTTGCAGTAGATTTTTGTTGGATATCCTTTAGCAAGTTAAGGAAGTTCCCTTTGAAATTCCTTGTTTTCAAAGAATTTACATTTTTGAATTATGAGTGGATGTTGGATGTTACTGAATACTTTTTTCAGCTTCTAGTGAGTTGATAATGTTTTTCCTATGGTGAATTAATAGATTTTCTATTGATAATCCATTCTTGTATTCTTTGAAAGTACCCAGCTTAATCATGTTGTATTCTTTTTTGATCATCACTAACTTTAATTTGTTAATATTTTGTTTAAGATAGTTTTCCACATATTGTCATGCATGTGTGCATGCATGTGTGCCAAGTCGCTTCAGTCGTGTCCTACTCTTTGCGACTTATTGACTATAGCCTGCCATGCCCTTCCCCAGGGGATCTTCCCTACTGAGGAATCAAACCCTCATCTGTTATTTACCACTAGTGCCACCTGGGAAGCCCATGGTCACTAGTAAGAGAGATCTATAATTAGATTTCTCCTACTTTTCTTCAGTGGTTTGGTAGCAATCTTATGATCACATCATAAAATTAATTGGGGGATATTTTCTTTCTTGGAAGCAGTTTACCAGTTTGTTCCTTCACTCTTTATTGGGCTGTTAGTAAGTCCGACTGTTAGTGTATCTTCTGTGGAACTTTCCTTATAGGCATTCTTTGAGGCTTGGGCTGTGGGAGTGTTCTGGTTTTTTTTTTTTTTTTCTGCTGTGGATCTCTCATAGTTCACTGACCTGGGACTACTACCACCAAACAGTAGCTAGCTTTACTTCAGTTTCCTCTCTTATAAAGTGTAGATAGTAAAAATACCACAAAGGTTGTTGTGAGGGTTAAACAAATTATTTATGTAAGTGCAAGGAGTAATCTAAGAAGGAAGGAATTTCCCCCTACCCCCTAAATATTGGCACACCTAAGAATTACATATCAATTTCATTGCATTATTTTGGAATTTCTTTTAAAATTTTCTCTAGTATAAAGAAAGTACATTTTCCTTAAACTAAACAGGATAGGTGAGCATATGGATTTTTAAATTGGGTGAGGTAGGAATTGATCATTCACTTGAGTAGGATTCAAAAGGAATGTTTTCAGCAAAATTGAGAAATTCATCTCAGTTGCAAAAATCTGCTTCTCTTCCTTTTTACTCAGAACTATGGCACTAGTAGTAAAGAACCTGCCTGCCAATACAGGAGACATGTAAGAAATGTGGGTTCAGTCCCTGGGTTGGGAAGATCCCCTGGAGGACTACACGGCAACGCACTCCAGTATTCTTGCCTGGAGAATCTCATGGACAGACGAGCCTGGCGGGTTATGGTCCATAGGGTTGCAAAGAGTCGAACCCAACTGAAGCAACTTGGCACTTGCAGCAGCCACCTGCCTTATCCTTACTATCCTGAAAGTAGTGCTTCTACCACACTTCTTTCCTGTCATCATCCTCCTCAACTACTTCCCAGCAAATTCCATTAGAATTATTTTTTTTAATATATTTCCCATGATGAAAGAGAAATTGTCAAGTATGGCATGTAGTACCAGTCTTCAACAAATATTTTTTGGATAAGTGAGTTTCCTGGTTCCTGTTTATACTTAGTGGTTCTTTCTTCCATTAATTTAACTTTGAAGTTCCTGTAAATTATAAATTTTATGGGCACAAATATGATTTAACTTAACTTATTGTATAAGCAGCTTTTCAGGAACCTTATTTCTGCAGTATGGCATAACTCAACCATTATATATCACCTATTTGAAAAGTATGTTATCTACATAATTACATTTATGTAGTTACAATGAACTTGGTGAAATGAAATTTTCTTTTTTAACCTATAACAATTTCAGATTGGTTTAAAACTATTAGATTTTATCTTGATGCGTTTCAACATCTGCAATATTGGAATTGTTGCATTTCCGCGATCTTATAAAAAGGATTTAAAGAACTATTTCCATAAATGTAAAAAGGAAGAAACTCTTTATGCTGGAATATGAAGGTTTATGTAAACAGAGGAAATAAATACTGTTGTCTTTCATGAATCAAGCTCTCTGCTTTGTGTTTGTACTAATTTTGTCTTATTTATTTTCTGTAGCAAACCCATAAGGTTGTTTCCCCAGTTTATAGATAAGGAAATGAAAACTTAGAGTAAATGACTTGCTCAGGGTCACATAACAAGCAGGGATTTGAACCCAATTCTTTGAACACTCTAAGCTAGGGTTCTTGAGGAATCATCCGAGAAATATGCCTCTTCCATTATGAGCCAAAGTAAGGACATTCCCTTTGATTTCTGGAGGTGAATGAGCAACCTATGGAAAACTCACAAGAGCTATGAAAATGCTTCTTAAGCTAAGTCTAGGTTGAAAATTTGAAGTGGATTCTTATCTCATCCCCTTATTATACCTTCCATTCCCTCATTTTGAAATATAATTTTCCAAAATATTTATTCTAATTCCATGGAAGGAATATATCCAGCTGTATCCCCACTGCACTGTTACTCATTGTATATCTATTTAGTTCTAATCTCCTTCCTCATTGTGTTATCATTATTTGTTTTTTCATGTCTCTCATTCTGGACGGTAATATCTTTGAAGTCTCCTATTATATTTATCTGTGATTACTGTCTCCTACCTTGTTCAGTACTTGATACATAGAAGATGCTTAATAAATATTGGATAGTGTTGAGTTATACACAGTATTCAAGGTTCTCTGCAGTGTGCCCCTCTCTGCCTCTGTGATATTCTCTCCAATTACTTTCCTACACAACTAGCCATGTGATTGTATCTTCATTGTTTATTCCTTGTGCCTTTTCTTCCACTTGGAATGCCCTATCTCCCCCTTTTCTCTGCTTAGCGCCTTGATTCCAACCTACCTCCTCCAGGAGCCCTCCACCATTTAGACCATTAGAAGTTTATAAATGTCCTTCTGCAGGTATTGTCATATAGATTTGCCCCCTAGCATATCTGTCAGTTTTCTTTGTGTTAATACCCTCTCTTATCTGGTTTGTGAGTTCAAATCCCTGTACCTCTCTAGATCTCTGTGTTAGCTAATGTGTTGTCCAAGAGATTCTTAGTGACTAGTCTGATAAAGAGAAACAGTTGTAGTCACCTAGAAGAGGCTTTATGTAGAGCGTTGCTGACTAGTTTGTGGAGAAATTTTAGTAAACAAAAAGTGAAATGGTCTGCAACCAACATGACTCAACTGGCATTGAAATTAATGGAGATAAATAATCTGTATAAGCCAAGTGGCTCAGATTTGGATATAATTCGAGAAACAGCATTATAGCACTTTTTTTTCCCTTTCCCATCAGTCTTCAGAGCATTTTTCAGTTTTTTCCTCTCATTCAGTCTGGATCACATATTCTTGGTCAGTTATTTGGGACCATAACTGAGTCATTTGAATTACATGCTATTTGGTTCTGGAATCAAAGTTTGATTCTCTCTGTTGACTGCTGGCTCGCCATATGTTGCTGTAATTCTGGAAAGCAGTGAAAATTGTGGTAGTATTGAAGGAGGAGTGGTGTTTTAATAATAAATTGCTTACATTTGTTTTATAACTAATTCACACATCTAGATATTCTGCTGCTAAGCTGCTAAGTCACTTCAGTCGTGTCCGACTCTGTGCAACCCCATAGACAGCAGCGCACCAGGCTCCCCTATCCCTGGGATTCTCCAGGCAAGAACCCTGGAGTGGGTTGCCATTTCCTTCTCCAATGCATGAAGGTGAAAAGTGAAAGTGAAGTCGCTTAGTCGTGTCTGACTCTTCGCGACCCCATGGACTGCAGCCTTCCAGGCTCCTCCGTCCGTGGGATTTTCCAGGCAAGAGTACTGGAGTGGGGTGCCATTGCCTATTCTGCAGGAAACTTAAAATAAATTATGGAAGATTTTTAGATATAAGGTAGCCATTATTAAACCTGGAGAAATGAGTCTGAGAAAGATGAAAGGTCATAGTGACCTTCTTAAAGGTCAAATATTTAGTTGATAATAACTGCTAGGACAAAATTTCATAAAGGCAGGGACTTTGTCGTGTTCACTATTGTAGTCTCAGCACTTGGTGCTTGCATGCCAAGTTGCTTCAGTCCTGTCTGACTCTTTGCGACCCCATGGACTGTAGCCCACCAGGCTCCTCTGTCCAGGGAATTCTCCAGGCAAGAATACTGGAGTGTGTAGCCATTCCCTTCTCCAGTAATATGGTGATGGGAAGTTAAATATGTGTTAAGGAACAAGAAAGAGGAATTGAATTTATTTAACTCCAGATTAACACTCCCATCACTCCATCAAAGCTACTCTTATTAAAATTATTGATACTATTCCAAGTCTTTTCTACCTTGTCTTATCAGCAACATTAGACTGAACTAGTTACTCCCCTTCCTTGAAATACATTATTTAATTGACTTCCAGCATAATACATTCTCCATTTTCTTCCCCTTTTTTCCTGGCCATTCCTTAGTCTGCTTCTCATCTTCCCAGATTCTAAACAGTGGAGTATTCCCAGGGCTCAGTTTTCAGAGGTTTCCTATTTATGCTCACTTCCTTGGTTATATCACTTAGTGCCATATTTTTAAATACCATTTAGACTCTAAAAATGACCAGTTTATATGTATAACCTTGAGTCTTCCCCTGAACCTCTACTCTGATAGTTTGGATGATTGATAGATACGTGAAGCTCAACATATCAAAAACCAGACTCCTAATATCTTATTCTTCCATCTGTCCCATTGGAAGGGTATAACTAATTTACACAAACTCAATTCTTCCAGCTGCTTTCACTAAAAAACTTTGATGTTCTCATTGACAGTCTATCAGCAGTTCCTGTGGACTGTATCTTCCAGTGGCATCTGAATCTGATCAATTTTTGCCTCCACTGCCGTCACTCAGAGGCAAGCCAGCATTCTTTTCCATGCTTTGTTGTTAATAATTTCTTAATTGACTTCCTTGACTCTGCCCATGGACACTATAGACTGTTCTTGACACAGTAGCCAAGAAGATATTATTTCCCCAAAAAAAATAAATAAAAGAACTTGTCTTTTCAAAATAGAAGTCTAAATCCTTAAAATTTGCCTTTTTTACTTTATTTCCTACTATTCAGTCTAGTCCTCTTGGCTTTCTTGGTATTTCTAATTATCAGGCATATACCCTACCCCACCCACAGGATCTTTGTGTGTGGTTTTTGTTGTTTGTTTGTTTCTCTCTTTCTGGAATGTCCCCATGATTTACGTCTTGTGATATTTAATAGGGTCTTCAGGCCTATACTCCATAGAATTTTGCTAGGGCGGTTCTCTCTGTGAGGTCCCCATTGACCACCCTATGTAAAATTACAGCTGCTTCCCTACATATCCCTCCCACCCCACCCGGCAGCACTTCTTATTTCCTTTATTTTCCTCCCATGGTATTTACCATCCTTCAGTATACTGTGTATTTTACCTATTTATTTTACAGGGGGTTGTGTGTTTTTAAATCTGTTTCTCCTTACTAGAATGTAAATTTTACTAGAATGTAAGTTCTACAAGGGTAGGAATTTATTCATTTATCTACCTTGATTTATTATGAAGCAATGGATGAGTATGAGGACTAGCATTCTGTTCTGTTTGGCCTCATAGCTAGACTATTATCAGTTCATGTGTATTTGTCCTTTGCTTTATATATCCATCCCTACCTTTACCCCATTCCTACTCAAAAGGCCTTGGAATTGATAAAGTTCTATAGATTTTCAGTTCAGTCACTCAGTTGTGTCTGACTCTTTGTGACCCCATGGACTGCAGCATGCCAGGCTTCCCTGTCCATCACCAACTCCCGGAGCTTGCTCAAATTCATGTTCATCGAGTCGGTGATGGCATCCAACTATCTCATCCTCTATCGTCCGCTTCTGCCTTCAATCTTTCCCAGCATCAGGTGGCTAAAGTATTGGAGCTTCAGCTTCAGCATCAGTCCTTCCAATGAATATTCAGGACTGATTTCCTTTAGGATTGACTGACTGGCTTGATCTCCTTGCAGTCCAAAGGACTCTCAAGAGTCTTCTCCAACACCGCAGTTCAAAAGCATCAATTCTTTGGAGCTCAGCTTTCTTTATAGTCCAACTCTCATCCTCACATGACTACTAGAAAAACCATAGCTTTGACTAGACGGGCCTTTGTTGGCAAATAATGTCTCTGCTTTTTAATATGCTGTCTAGGTTGATCATAGCTTTTCTTCCAAGGATCAAGTGTCTTTTAATTTCATGGCTGCAGTCACCATCTGCAGTGATTTTGGACATGTGGATTGAATAGTCAGATTATTCAATGTTTAGTCATATAGTGGTAGTAACGATTGCTATGCTCAGTAGCTCAGTTTTATCTGACTCTGCAGCCCCCTGGACTGTAGCCTGCCAGGCTCCTCTATCCAGGGGATTTTCCAGGCAAGAATACTAGAGTGGGTTGCCATTTCCTTCTCCAGGGTATCATCCCAACGCAAGGATCGAACCCACGTCTCCTGCATTAGCAGGCTGATTCTTTATTGCTGAGCCACTGGGGAAGCCCAAAATAGCTTTTAACGTTTGAATCCACTTACTGAGGACTTGTTCTGTGTCGAGAATTTTCATGTGTTTTTACATACATTATCTTTTTTTTTAAACCTATTTTGCCATGTAGTTTGTGAGATCTCAGTTCCCCAACTAGGGAATGAACCCAGGCCATGGTAGTAAAAGCATGGAATCCTAACCATGAGGCCACCAGGGAACCCCCTAATGAAATTTATCTTCAAATATAGCTGTGACATTATATTTGATTTTTTTTATTTTTATAAATGTTGTATGTGTATGTGTATAATGTCACTATATATATATATATATATATATCCTGTGTATACATATGTAATTTTTTTTTTTTACATATGTAATTTTTAAACAGGTCATCAGAACACCTCATGGGAGAGACTTCGATGAGTCTTTGGAAAGGTGTGAAGACTACTTGAGTTCAAGGTCATGCAGCAAGCCCCAGCATTCAGCCAGGACCTTACTTGTTCATTCAGCACCCTCTACCATGCCGAAGCATTCTCCAAGCCCTGTGTTAAATCGAGCTTCTCTCAGGGAAAGGTAATGCTTAGTTTCTATTTCTGTATTAATTTTTGAATAATCATTAGAAAAGAGCAGGCAGTAATTATGTATGTCACGTGATTATTTGCAAAAGGGTAATTTGATTTTAAGAGAGTTACTTTAAATTGTTTTTGCTTAGAACATATTGCACAGTGTCAGATACTCCTCCCCACCTCAGTTCTCTCAAAGTGAGTTTATTAACTATAGTGAGTGTATTAATTAGAGTCGCTTTAACCTTAATTAAATATTGTAGTTCCCAAAGTGAAAAATAGAGTATATGATAATTGTTTTTAAGAGATTCATAGGAATTTAACATTATAGTCATGACTTATGTATAAAAATAGCATAGGTTATATTTTTTCTTTTACTGATAATAATGATACTGTATATTATGGGTTCATGGCACCTGCTTTCATCAAATTACCTATCCCCAACTGCCAAGAGAATCTTAATCATGTTAATGATCTAGTTCTCCCTCTAAAAACGTTTTGGCAAACAAAGTTAAGACACTTGTTATAATTTGAATGTGAAAGAAATAATTCCTCTTCATCTGTTTTTGTTGTTGTTGAATCCAAATTGAAAATTCCTTGCCTCCCTCACATTTAGTAACATAGAAAACAAGAATTGTCATAAATTAAAAAAAAGGCAAACAAACCCAACCCTCGGTATTTAAGAAATTTTGTAGAAATTTGAAAACCTAAGAGATATACCGTCAACACATAGAAATATAATCTATCATCACACATGGTATCAAAAAGCTAAAGAGGCACACTAAATCTCTACAGTGTGCTAGGGGCATCAGGCATAAATAAGAAAGTTTAAATTAGCTGTAGAGAATCTATCAAAAGTTCATCTCAAAACCAATGATTCAAACAAGAGTGTGCCAGTTTGGGAACTGTACTAAAGCACCCCTGTTATGAACACATAAATTTGTTTCATCATTAGTCCTGTAACCATTTGAAATAGGTATATGAAGGAATGCTAGAGACACTCATCCTAAATTAGGGAGTTTTGACTAACGTTACTTCAAGTCAATCATGCCTCTGGAAATCAAGTTCAGATAGGTAGGTAGGTAGGTAGGTAGATCTGTATAGGTGTAAGTTCTATATATAGGTATAAGATCTATATAGATATAAGTTCAGATAGGTAGGTAGGTACATCTATATAGAGAGATATGTCTGTGTATCTGTAGGTTTTAAAAGTTCAAGAGAAGCTCTTAAAGAGAGGTTTTTCTACTGAAGTCTGATAACTTGTGTCTCTGTTACCAGGGGACTTTCTTTGCTTCCACGACTGCTCTGATGCTCAAACATTCAGTTGGTGCTACTCTTACTTTTCCCTGCTTTTAGAATTAAGCACTTGTGGTTTTCTTGATTAGGTTCTTTGCTATATCTGTAGGTTTTCAAGCATTTTTTAAACCTATAAGTCCTTGAATATCTTATTATAAACCTTGATTTATTTTTCTATCTTTTTGCATATTTTGAAGAAGTCTGCAATTGTCTACTGCTATATTAAAATATCAAATTTAATCTTGTGTTGTTTTTTTTCCTTGTATATAATTTTGTCTCAGTATTTTGAAGTCAGGTTGATAAATTCTTCATTGAGCTGTTTTCAAAACTTCTTTATCGAGGCTAGCTAATGTCAGCTGTCCCTTTTTCATATTTCAGTGCAGGGGATGGTTTAGAGTAGGTGACAGCATTTATTTTGGCGTTGGATAGTAGATATAGATAAATAAGTTCTTTGCTAGAAGGATACCAGTGATTCAAATGTTAAACATTACATATTTTACCTATGACTGGAAGAAATTTGAGGTACTTTTAAAATTAAAGAATATAATAGTTGTTTAGTTTGAACACATCTAAATAAGTTGATAAAATTTTATTTTAGTACTTTATAATATAAATAAACTTTTTTATTTTCACTAAGAACACCTCTACTTCGAGTGTATTTTCTAAAAAAATCTAGATCTAGTCTGTAAAGGAAAGTAAAATATATCAGACAATATGTCTTTAAGACATATTACCAAAAGAAAAAACATTTTGTTCTTTTTAGCATGCTTAGTACCACATGTTTAAATATAAGACTTTCTATGATCTGGCTTTTAGGTCACTGAGAAATATACTAGAGTGTTTATACAATCCATTGGAATCAATAAACAATTTAAACTGATGTAAACATAGATTGTATGTCCTTGGCAAAATTGGGAGTATGACAGAACATAGAGCTCTATTTTTTCTAGGTACATATTCATTAAAATTAAATAAGTTTTCCTCTAAGATTGCTGTAAAATGCTGACTCCTTATCATGTATAGGAATAAACACATTTTGAAAGCTTTATCAGCGACTCTAAGCAAATGACTTTATTTATTTATCATGAAGGTCCTTTTTGCTTTAATCCTTTTAAAAGAATAACTCCAGTAGAGTTAGTACACCATAAACGGGTTTCACTTCTGATTATAAGTGTTATGTTTCAAAACCAGTTTTCTCTTCAAAGTATAAATATTAATATTATGGCATAATAATTATATTAGCTTATAGAGTTATTAATAAAATCAGACTAAGAAATAATAGCAAATCTAATTTAAAAGGAGCTGATATTCTCATGCTAAAGGTTTTGCTTTCTAAATGCAGTAAGACTGTTAGGCAGTCATTCCTTATACCACAGCACAGACTAGTGGATCCTCTCACAGTATCATCAAAGAGATCCTCCTGGAGCTGCACATTTGAGTCTCTGATTTTCAAGATGTGTTACATACGTAGCCAGTAATAAGGCCTGCCAATATATTTCCATCAGTGCAGGCAACACTTCCTATTACAAATGCAGGAGATTAAGATTTAGATATAGTTGATCATCCATTATTGATTGCATTCTTTAAAACAGATTATGTAAATCATTTATCCTGCCTAATAGTTTATACTTTGTGTAAACACATAAAATTATAACTTTGTAAGGACAAACTAGAAGCTAGAAGGTTTTAAGCAAACTATTAGCATTTTAATAACTCATTCCTTTATAATGAATCCGTTTGCAATGCGGGAGACCCTGGTTAGATTCCTGGGTCGGGAAGATCTACTGGAGAAGGGATAGGCTACCCACTCCAGTATTCTTGGGCTTCCCTTGTGGTTCAGCTGGTAAAGAATCTGCCTGCAATGCGGGAGACCTGGGTTTGATCCCTGGGTTGGGAAGATCCCCTGGAGAAGGGAACAGCTACCCACTCCAGTATTCTGGCCTGGAGAATTCCATGGTCTGTATAGTCCATGGTGTCACAAAGAGTCGGACCCGACTGAGTGATTTTCACTTACTTCCTTTATAAAGGAATTATCAAGAATATGTCATGTAGATACATTATAATCAGATGGATGTAGAAATTTTCGTTATCACTTAGATAAAGCAAGATATCTTAATTATACTAGTGCCAGCTCTGTGTTTGGGAAATGCATGAGAAAGAGAAATGATGGGCTGCTTTAGTTCTTCTTTGGCATGTTTAATTCCAAGAATGGAAAATAATTTTAAAGGTACTATATGTGGAATTATTGCTCTAATATAAAAATTTATATCTTTGTTTAGAGATAAAGCTCTAAAGAATTATATATGGACATTGTTAAAATGGTTAGGTATATAGATTTGCTGTCCCCAAAGCATGTCCAACTTTGTTAGACTATGAATTGAACATATTGTGAGGACCTAATACTATAGTTGAGGTTGAGTATTTGATTTTATATCTGTCTCTCATCCTCAAAGAAAGAAAATGTGTTATTCTAATCTTTATATGTTATCACCAAGGGATAAGAAAAAATAACTATGTGTCTGGCATTTGGTGATTTATTTTTCTCTCCCTCTGGAATGCAATCATCTTTGTTTTTTATGCCTACAGGTTCCATTCTGATTGGTGTTCACCTTCCAACTGTGATGAGATCCATGACCGGGTAAAGAATGTCTTGAAATCACATCAGGCTCATCAAAGACATTTATATGTTAGTTTCTAAATTTTTCTCTTGAAGGCTTTTTTTTAAATTAGGCATGAAAACCACCCAAGATGTTTAACGCTCACAATATTTAATCCCTGGGAAGGAAAAGAAAAGATACAACCTCCATTTAATGGAAGTCAGTGGTTTAGCTAAAGGGAACATATCTAACTTCCTGCCTGACCTGAGTCATTATGCAAAATGTTTGACACAGATCATATTAACTATAAAAAAATATTAGTGATACCTATCTCATAAAGAGTCAGTAAGTAGTGATTTCACGATAATTTTTCACAGCCTTCAAAATACGGGAACTCTTATTTTATGACCCAGAATAAATTCCATTTCCTGCAAATAGATTTGATTGAATGGTAGAATGAGAGGAGGGATGAGACATGTGTTTTGGAGAAGTTTCCCAGCTGATTTTTATGCTAATTAAATACTTAAAAGAGGACAAGAAGAGGTCAGGTTTATCAGTTTAGTACTAAATAACATCAGTATGAAAATCTGACATAAGGCAAATGAACATATAAATAAATGACAGGTGGGAAATAATTACAGTATATTATTCTTTTTATGTTTGATATCTTGTTTCAGTCATTTATTTAAAAACAATTGTTTATCAGGAGTCATGTTGGACACCAAGCTTGGTCCTGGGAATGTAACTGGATTATGTGACATTGGCATCATTTTATATAGTTGAAAGCTTCTATTATGCATAATTTTAAATTAAACTTGTTTTCAAAGTATAATTACAGATAGTCCCAGTGACTGCCTCTCCCAAGGTTAACATTATCCTTACTTCTAATAACAAGATTAGAAGTGTTAGAAGATTAGAAGTAAAAGTATTGCATGTTTTTATGTTTATAGCAGTGACATCCTACCGTGTCTTTTCCCTTTTTTTTTTCTTACTTACTTCATTTTGTTTTTCTAGTTCGGATATTTTTGCAATGCAGACATCTTGTTACCTAGTTCTTCACTCTTGCTGCTGCATGGTATTTCATTGTGTGAAAATACTACCATTGGTTAATGCATTCATCTATCGATGGACCTTTGGGTTGTTTCTGGTTTGAGCTATTTTAGAACTGTTATGAACAGTATGTATCCTCAGATAACATTGTATACATTTTATTTGGGTATGTTGCCACCACTGTATTGCTCAGTCATAAACTGTATAAACATTAAGCTTTTCCAAGTGATTTTAATGATTTACACTCCCACTACCAGTGTGAATGAGTTCAGTTTGTTTCGTATGCTCACTTCTGCTTGATAGGTTGTGTGCATGTGTATGTGTGTGTACATACATGCATTTTAATTTTGGCATTTTGACTGTGAGAAGTAGTTTTATCACATAATGGTTTCAATTTGCTGTTTCCTGGTGACTAGTTTATTGACTGTTTGGGTATTCTCTTTTGTGAGTATTTGTTCAAGTTACTTGCCCATTTTTATACTGCATTGTCTCTTTTAATTTGTTAAAATTTCCATATAGATTCTTGATATGTCAGATATATGTTTCATAATTTTCTTTTCCCACTCTGTACCTTGCCTTTTCTTTCTTTTAATGATATCTTTTGAAGAAAAGAAGTTCTTAAGTCCAATGAATCCAATTTATCTTTTGTATTAGCATTTTTAGAATGTTTGTCTTATCAGTGGAAATAATCAATAAACAATCTAAAATAAGAATAGAAAGGTTTTATTAGAGCCAGACTGAGAACTATAGCCCAAGAGATTTGAACTGTGACGGAGTAGCTCTTGAATTGTGTTCTGCCAGACTGCAAAATGGAGGAGGCTTATATTAGCAAAACCCACAGAGTTATAGATAGATGAGTTAATAAGTTAGGGTTGGTTATGGTCGAAATGGCTGTGTAGTCATAAGAGGAGACCTTTGTGATCTTAAGATTGCAGCTGATTGCTGCTGCAGATGTTGTCTTGAGAACTGCTAGTATCCTTGAGTTCGATAAAGTTCATAAGAACTGCTGGCTGTACTTAGCGTAAAGTTCAAGCCACATGAGGGACAGGCCAGAATGACTTCTCCATCCCTCAGTATGTGAAAATTTCTTGTTAGTCTACTTCAGGACTCCATCCTATGTTTTCTTCTAAAGACTTTTTGTTTTCTTTCACATTTAAACATATGATCTAGTTGGAATTATTTTTTCTGCATAGTGGAGGAAGGTGGCAAATTTCAAGAAAGTTTCAAGTTCTATGACTGTGGATATCTCTTTTTCTTTGTAGTTCTGTTAACTTTGTTTTATATATTTTGAAGCCATGTTGGTTGGATACAGATTTCAGACTGTGATACAAATCTTTTATTGTAAAGTGTCTTTTTTATTTCTAGTATTATTTCTTGTTTCATAGTACTATGTAGCAGCACCTACACTGCTAGGTGTACAGTTATAGCAACTTTATTTTGGCCATATATACATGGTATATATTTTCCATCCTTTTTTTAATCATTATATTTAAAGTGTGTATCTTGTGAATAGCACATGAGATTTTTTTCCAGATTGAAAATCTAGAATTTTCATGTAGACTGATGCAGCTTTCATTTGAATTAATAACTTTTTTATAATCCTTTTCCTTTTTATTAACTTGTTATCCACTTTTTTTAACTATGTTATTGGTTGCCCTAGAGATTGCAACTTGCATACATAACAAATTATTTCTTTGTTGACCTCGCCAATAATGTTGGGACCTAAAAACATTTACTGTTTTTTTTAACCTGTCTCATTTTTTTGATATCTATTATCTTGCATTTTGATTCTACATATATAAAACATACAACAAATTCATTTTGTTTGTGTAGTAATGTTTATTCATTTTAATCACATATTTACCTTTTCTGTTATTCTTCATCCTTTCCTGAGGTTCCATGTTCCAATTTCAGTTTTTGAGTCATCTTCCTCCTCCCTGTAGTACTTTCTTTAATGTTACTATCCTGGCTTTGAATTCCAATTTTGTTTTTTTAAAAACATCATGGTTCTACTTTTATGTAGGCTGGTTTTACTGGATATAAAATTCTGTATTAGATCCAGGTTGGTGGCTGTTTCCTTTTGGCATTTTATCTTCCTATTTTTTGGCCATACCACAAGGATCTTAGTTCCCTAATCGGGGATTGAACCTCTGCTCTCAGCAGTGAAAGCATGGAGTCTAACCACTGGACCACTAGGGAGTTTCCTCCTTTGACACTTTAAGGAAGCCATTCACTGTCTTCTGGCTTCTTCTGTGTCACTTGAATAGTCACCTGTCATTCCTTTGAAGTACTGTAGGGTTTCCCCATGCTCTTGCATTTAAGATTTGCTCTTCAACTTTGTGTTTAGTAATCTTACTATGATATGCCTAAGTGTAGTTTTCTTGGATTAATTCTACACTGTTTGCAGAGCTTCTTAAATTTTTAAGTTGATATCTTTCATCAGTTTTGGAAAACTCATTCATTCTTTCTTTAAACATTGCTTCTGTTCCAATACTGTCCCTCTGGAATTTCAAATTACACTTCTATAGGGTCTTTAGACTGTATATCATATGTATCTTATGCTTGTTTTGATGCTTTTAATTTTTTATCTCATTAAAGAAATTTAATTTAAAGTTAGGAATCTCCCATATAAGAAAACCCTAAGCCCAGAGGCTTTCTATAGTGAATTCAACCAAACCTTTAAGGAAAACATAATGCTGGTTTTATACATTCCTGAAAATAGAAGAAAAAATACATCCTGGGTCATCTCATGATATCAATATTTCTTCTAATGTCAAATAGATAATGACATTACAAGAAAAGAAAAATAGACCAAAATCCCATATAATATATACATAAAAATCCTTAACAACATGTTAGGAAATTAGAATCAGCAATATATAAAAATGAAAATGTATTGTAATCAAGTGGACTTATTCCAGAAACACAATGTAAATTCATCCTATTAACAGAGTAAATACATTTTGTTCTGTGTCATTTCAATAGACAGAAAAAGTATACAGCAAAGTTTAACTCTATTCATGTTAAACACTGTCAGTAAAGTTGAGGTAGAAGCATACTTCCTTAACGTAATTAAGAAGCATCTTTAAAAAACCTAACTGCTGACATTATACTTAATGGTGAAAGACTAAATGCTTTCTCCCCCTAAGCTCAGAAGCAAGGCAAGCAAGCCCTCTCTCACCATTTCTTTAACATCATACTGGGAGTCTTAGATAATACAGATAGATAAGAACATTGATAAAAGGCATCAAGGTTAGAAGGCAAGAAACAAAACTATTTGCAAAGGATATGGTTATTTATGTAGAAAATTCCAAATGATCTACAGAAAAACTCCTAAGAAGTAAGTTTATCAATGTCACAGGATAAAAAGAAAGTAATTTTTTCCTATATACTAGCCATGAACAATTAGAATTTTAAAAAAGAAAATTCATATAGTTTACAATAGCACCAGAAACTGAAGTGCTTACATATAATTCTAGCAGGATTATACAGAATGCAGGATGTGCATTCTGAGAACTACAAAACACTGTTGAAAGAAATCAAAGAAGATAGAACTAAAACAGAGAGTTACACCATATTCATTGGTTGGAAGACTTAATGTTAAGATGTCAGTTTTTCCCAGTTTGAACTCTATTTTTCAATGAAATCATAAAACCCCATCGAGCTTTCAAGTGGATATTGATAAGCTGATTCTAAAATGTGAATGGAAGAGTACTTGAGATACCAAAGAAGTTCTGAAAGAACAAAATTGGAGGATCCACCCCCTAATTTTAAGATTTAACTACAAAGCACAGCAGTGAAGACTGTGTGTGTGTATGTGTGTGTGTGTGTTTGCTCAGGCACTTAGTTGTGTCCAACTCTGTGACCCCTGGACTGTAGCCTGCAAGAATCTTATGTCCCTGGAATTTTCCAGGCAAGACTTCTAGAGCCGGTTGCCATTTCCTACTCCAGGAGATCTTCCCAACCAAAGGACTGAACCCGAGTCCTTTGTGGCTCCTGCACTGGCAAGTGGATTCTTTATCACCGTGCCACCAATGAAGACTGTGGTATTGATTAACTTATAGACACAGATATCAAGGAATAGAAGAAATCCTCTGGAAATAGACCCACACAAGTACTGATCTTTAACAAAAGTATAAACCCAATTAAATGGAGTCTTTGCATTTATTCTCTTTTTAACACATGGTTGTGGACAACCAAAAACAAACTGCTAACACATAATTACAAATATATCAAAAATATATCATAGACCTAAAACATAGTAGGGGCTTCTCTGGTAGCTTAGCTGGTAAAGAATATGCCTGCAATGCAGGAGACCCAGGTGTGAATCCTGGGTCAGGAAGATCCCCTGGAGACAGGATTGGCTACCCACTCCAGTATACTGGGACTTACCTGGTGCCTCAGACAGTAAGGAATCTGCCTGCAATGCAGGAGACCTGTGTTCGCTGTCTGGGTTGGGAAGATCCCCTAGAAGAGGGCATGACAACCCACCTTAGTATTCTTGCCTGGAGAATCCCCATGGAAGAGGAGCCTGGCAGGCTGCAGTCCATGGGGTTGCAAAAGAGCTGGACATGACTGAGCAACTAAGCACAGCATAAACATAGTAGAAAATCCATTTAATTTATATTTTAAAACGACTTTAGATACGACATCAAACACATGATCTATAAAGGAAAAGGAAAGTGAAAGTGTTAGTCACTCAGTCATGTCTGACTCTTGTGACCCTGTAGACTGCAGCCTGCCAGGCTTCTGTGCCCTTGGGATTCTCCAGGCAAGAATATTAGAGTGGGTTGCCATTTCCTTCTGCAGATGATCTTCCTGATCCAGGGATCATATGAGCCACCAGGGAAGCCCTATAAAGGAAAAGGCAAGTTATTGATAAATGTTATTAAAATTAAAATTTTTTGCTCTATGAAGACACTGTTAAAATAATAGAAAGATTAACCCTTGTCTGAATAAAAATATTTGTAAATCACATATATAATTAAGGACTTGTATCCAAAACTGAAATATATAAAACAACTCTTCAGGCTCAACAATAAAAAAATAAATAAAATTAAAACTGGGCATATGATCTGAACAGACATTTTATCCAGTTAGCATATGAAAAGATGCTCAGTAGTCATAGAAATGCAAATTAACACAATCTGAGATACTATTACACACCTGTTAGAATTTGTTAAATGAAACTACCCCCCAGTGCCTCCCTAAAAAGAAACCCCCAAAATACTGTCAAGGATATGGACCAACAGGAATTATCATTTAATGCTGGTGGGAATGCTTAAACTTACAGCCACTCTTGAGGACAGTTTGAAGGTAGTTTTGTGTAAGTTTAAATATCAGATCAGATCAGATCAGTTGCTCAGTCGTGTCTGACTCTTTGCGACCCCATGAATCGCAGCACGCCAGGCCTCCCTGTCCATCACCAACTCCCGGAGTTCATGCAGACTCACGTCCATCAAGTCAGTGATGCCATCCAGCCATCTCATCCTGTCGTCCCCTTCTCCTCTTGCCCCCAATCCCTTCCAGCATCAGAGTCTTTTCCAATGAGTCAGCTCTTCGCATGAGGTGGCCAAAGTACTGGAGTTTCAGCTTTAGCATCATTCCTTCCAAAGAAATCCCAGGGCTGATCTCCTTCAGAATGGACCGGTTGGATCTCCTTGCAGTCCAAGGAACTCTCAAGAGTCTTCTCCAACACTACAGTTCAAAAGCATCAATTCTTCGGCGCTCAGCCTTCTTCACAGTCCAACTCTCACATCCATACATGACCACAGGAAAAACCATAGCCTTGACTAGACGAACCTTTGTTGGCAAAGTAATGTCTCTGCTTTTGAATATGCTATCTAGG
>NW_011494605.1:1430277-1442140 GCF_000754665.1 Bison bison bison | reverse complement strand
AGTGATTTTGGAGCCCCCAAAAATAAAGTCTGACACTGTTTCCACTGTTTCCCCATCTATTTCCCATGAAGTGATGGGACCGGATGCCATGATCTTCGTTTTCTGAATGTTGAGTTTTAAGCCAACTTTTTCACTCTCCACTTTCACTTTCATCAAGAGGCTTTTGAGTTCCTCTTCACTTTCTGCCATAAGGGTGGTGTCATCTGCATATCTGAGGTTATTGATATTTCTCCCGGCAGTCTTGATTCCAGCTTGTGTTTCTTCCAGTCCAGCTTTTCTCGTGATGTACTCTGCATATAAGTTAAATAAACAGGGTGACAATATACAGCCTTGACGGACTCGTTTTCCTATTTGCCATATTACCCAGCAGTCCTTCTCTTAGCTATTTACCCAAGTGAACTAAAAGCCTGTCTTCACACAGAAACCTGTACGTGAATGTTTATAGAAACTTTATGCATCATTTCCAAAAACAGCATGTTCTTTAATTGTGAACAGTGAACAAACTATGGTACAGCTCAATGGAATATAATTCAGCAATAAAAAAGAGTAAGCTATTAATGTATGTTACATGATGAATCTTAAATTTAGTTTGCTAAATGTAAAAAGCCAGAACCCCAGAGCTACACATTGTATGATTTTATTTATATGACATTGTTAAAATAGCAAAGGTTAGGAGACACAGAAGCTGTTAACTGCAAAGAAACTCGCCTCATGGGAATTTTTAGGGTGCAGAGACTGATTAATATACTGGTATAACTGATATATGACTTAATATATTTGTCAAAACTCCTAGGAAAATGGCTGATAGCTAGGAGTAATTTTTATATTTTTAAATGACTTGGTGGGGGGAGACAGAATATTTTACTCTTCTAATATACATTAGAAAGAGTTAAATTTATTATATAAAAATTTAAAGTGTGATGTTGACTCTTGAAGATTTAATGTAGATTATAATGAACTAGCAGTATTAAAATTACAAGACTTGTCTTTAAATTAGCTTATCTAAATAACTTTGAAATATGGTGTTTGGGCTGGATACTGTAAAGCTAAAGCCAAGAAGAACTACATGATCACTCTATTCTTATTTGGAAATTACCAAACTTTTTCTGGAAAGAGTCAGATAGTAATTATTTTCTGTGTGTATGCTGTGGGATCTCTGTCATATAACTACTCAACTCTACTAACAGAGCACAAAAGCAGCCATAGACAACACATAAACAAATGGTCATGACTGTGTTCCAGTAAAACTTTATCCATGTCCACTAAAATGTGAATTCCATGAAATTTTCATGAAATATTCTGTCTTTCCCCAGCTAGTCATTTAAGAATATAAAAATTACTCTCAGTTATCAGTCATACCAAAACAGGCAAAGGGCCAGAATTGCCCTGGGAGCTGTTTGCCAACCCTTGCTCTAGTAGATAAATGTGCTTTACACAGTGATATGGATTAACAACTCTGAAAATGCTTTACATTTATATGAGAGTTGGACAAATAAGTAAATAAATTGTGGATAAAATAACCAGGTTTCTCACTGTCAGAAAAAGAAGTTACAAAGAAACAAGATGGATAAAGCTAGAATGAACTCTGTGAAGCTGGATTAGAGTCTGAGATGACAATTTTAATTCATGGTTTTTTTTAAATATATACAGACAGATTAATTCAGAGTTATAGATATGAGTATACATGTGTTAGTATACTCGTGTATTTTCCTGTCTTTACCCTTTGAAAGGGCCTAGAGGGAGTGACAACCCAATAGCAATAAGCATACCCAGCTCCAAGATCTAATACCTATTATTTCTGAATATTTATTTTCTATAAAAATCAACAGGCCTTTTTTCTTGGAGCGATAGTTAATTCTCAGGGTAGAGCCTGGAACATCTTACGTTATGGAAAGTGATGAATTGTTCAAAATGTAAGAGGAATGGGGCATATCTAAAGGACACAGGAGCAACCTAAATGAGCCCCCCAACTGGCCATTTCTTGAATAATTTGAGCAACAAAATAAATAGCATTAGTATTGAATTATAATCCAGACAGTGAAATAAATATCCATGAGTCCACACTGATGTAAGTGAAACGATGAATGAGTAATGATGAGAATGGACCAATCTTCCTTACAGAAGAATCCTAAATAATAGTTGTTGATATTGCCCACTCCAAGGAATAGAGCTTAATTCTTCTCTTGCTCTTGGGCTGGGCTTGATTTATGTCTAAGAATAGAACATGGAAAAAAGAAATAATAATTTAGGTGGCACAGTGGTAAAGAATCATCTGCCAATGCGAGAGACAGAGATTTGATCCCTGGGTTGGAAGAGGAAATGGCAACCCACTCCAATATCCTTGCTGAGAAAAATCCCGTGGAAAGAGGAGCCTGGCAGATTACAGTCCATGGGGTCACAAAAAGTTGGACACGATTTTCCAGGCAAGAGTACTGGAGTGGTTTGCCATTGCCGTCTCCATTGTACAAAATAGCTGACTGCTGCTGCTGCTGCTAAGTCGCTTCAGTCGTGTCGGATTCCGTGCGACCCCAGAGACGGCAGCCCACCAGGCTCCCCGTCCCTGGGATTCTCCAGGCAAGAACACTGGAGTGGGTTGCCATTTCCTTCTCCAATGCATTAAAGTGAAAAGTGAAAGTAAAGTCGCTCAGTCGTGTCCGACTCCTAATGACCCCATGGACTGCAGCCTACCAGGCTCCTCCGTCCATGGGATTTTCCAGGCAAGAGTACTGGAGTGGGGTGCCATCGCCTTCTCCGAAATAGCTGACTAGTATGTCAAAATCATGAGAAAGAGAGAGCACAGAAACTTATCACAGATTCGAGGAAACAAAGGAGAAACGATGACTAAATGCAGCACAGCATCCTATTTTGGATCCTGGAACAGAAATAATACATTATTGAAAAAATTAGTGAAATCCAAATAAAGTCTGTAGTTTAGGTAATAGTATACAATGTTAATTTCTTAGTTTTGCAAAATTTACTCTACTTATATGAGATGTTAACATTAAGAGAACTTGGATGAAGGGTGACATTCCTGTGTACAAGAACTCTTCATCTTTGCAATTTTTCTCTAAATATTTTTTTAAAAACCTATTGAGTTCTTCATTTTCAGTCCTTTTGACTTCTACCTGAGAGTTGGTGTGATTACAGACCCCTTCCTGCTCACATGCTTCGTTCTCATAGCTACTATTTATAAAGCTCATCTTCTCAGGCAGGATAGCAGAAACTTTTTCAGAGACTTTTGCGGAGCTTTGACAGTCTCAGATATTCTGCAAGTGTATTGAGGACCCGTCGACGCAGTTTTGCACCCAGTGTGTCTCACTGAGTTTTGGCCTCTCGGATTTTCAGTTTTGTCCAACATAGTAAGACTGCCAAAACACTGCTGGTTGGTTTGTCCTCCAGCAGTGAACCTGTGACAAAGCATGCTTTTCTCAACTTCTTGTTCTGTTCTCAGAATTCACAAATGCCCCTAGGAAAATAACAGCTGTAGGCTGTTAGCTCACCCCTGCCCTCAGGAATCTCGGCACTACTCACAGTGTTGTTTAAGCAGCTTTCTAATGCCTTTAAACAAAAGCAATGTAAGTATACATATACATGCACATACACACACACACACAAACAGCCCCTTCCTACTCGAAAGTAAAAGACCTTAGCATCACTTCTTTTAATTCCTTTAATTTGTCTTTGTCCCTGACCTGCCTTTCTTGAGTGGAAGGCAGTAAGGTTGCTCACGTTGACTTACATGATATACTAAATCTCAGTATCTTAAATTGTTTTACATTAAGAGCAGTCTGAACACAAGCTCTTCAAATTATTCTTTTTTTTTTTGCCTCAGTTCTTTCTTGCGGTATATATTGAACATTTTCATCAAGTATCTGCATCCTCTGTTGCTTGGACTATGCAAAGCACTGGGGATATTTTCGTGAAATCAAGTTTTCCATAAGGAACTTATGTAATTCAGTTATTATTTTTAAACCAAAAAAGAAATATGAAAGATTAAAAAAGTAGTGTGGCACAGTATATGATGAAGGATAAGAATAAAAAGCATAAGTAGGAAATGTTATTGTTTTTCCAGAGAAAAACTGAAATTGGTTACATAGGAATAATAACTTTATTAAACATTTACATGGCCAGGCACCATGCATGTATTTATTATTCCATTTTATCCTCATAATAATTTTACAGAGTGAGTACTATTAAGAAGTACTATTTCATAGATGAGAAACTGAGCCTCTGAAAAGTTATGACTTCCATATAAGGTCACATAGCTACTTAGGATGATTGGAGCCAAGATTTAAATTTATATTAATACTCTTTGATCTTGAACACTAAGCTCTAAGAATACATACAGTCTTATGCATATATCTACAATATACCTAAGCATAAACATGTGAAAACATGGAAACACAAGATCCATGTTCAGAAACAAACAGCAGCATACCAGAGGCACACGTTGCAAACTGTACACTAAAACACACTCCCTAAATACAGAGCAGGCCAAAGTCCACGTCGGTCCTGCCTGAAAGAGACTCCCAGACAAAGCTGTACTGTCTTGAATACAAACATTAGGTTTTTTGGGTTTTTTAAAAAATTACATCACAAAGAATTTTTAAAAGTAAAAAGTTTTTATTTCACAAAGAATTTAAATATCAACCTCTTCTGAGGCAGTAAAAAGGTCCTTCATAAATCCTTAAATATTTTATTAGTAGAGAGGAGAGTAAAACATACTGTATCAGAAATTTGACATTTACAAATGAAGAGAACCCGTCTCAAACAAGTTAATGGAAGTTAGTGATCATGAAAGATCCCGTTGGAAATAAAACCCAGTTGAGTAAGGAGAAGACTCTTGACATTTTGACTTAAACATTTTTTCAAGAAAATCTAAAATTTCAACAAAAAGACCTCAGTCCTTCTGTTACAGCGTCTGAAACCCCAGTTTCTGGTGCCTTTTGGCACAAATAAGAATGTGATATAATCCTATCAGCCTATACTGTCTAGAAATTCATGTTTTTACATAAAACTCATTCTGGAAACTGTGAGGTATAATCCAGTGAAACTGAAAGGTTCTTGTTGGGCCAAATTGTGGCAAAAACAGAATAGGACGCATAGACTTTATCCTGAAATCCAGGAGTCATGAAGTCAGATGCATTCAAGAGTTAGGGTAGGTGTTGAGTACTGTGACCAATAGAGAAAGTTTGTAACCTCTCTGGATGAAAAAACCACTACTCAGCTCTAGATAAAAGTGTTGCCGTATAGGAATTCAGGCACAATGTTGCCAGATCTTCCAATTATTTTTTAAAAGTATTCATTTTTATATAAATTTGTTATCTTTAATTCACATTAAAACAAAACATTTTGTGGTCCAAACAAAGCACATATACCCACTGCTAACAGGCAACCTCTTCTTCTGTGATCAGTATATAATCAGTGTTTTTCTTAGGAAATGAATTTGATAGCATTAAGTAGTCAGTTGGCTTGTGGAAAGAATGACAATTTAGAGTGAGATTTGTGAAAATAATATAATGAATAAATCAAGAAGGGTATATGATTTGCCAGGGAATAGTATGGTTTAAATATTAAAATTTTGAAGTTGATTAGTAAGTTTAACAAATTTAATAAATTGCTACTGTATGCCTGCAACTAGGACTGTGTGCTGTTTTAGGGAGGCTCTGTCTGGAACCAGTCTGTTCAGCAAGTACTGTTCTATTCCAGTTTCTTGATAGGTTTCTTGTATTAGTAGAATTGGTATATATAACATATTTAGAATGGCACAGGCATATAGAAAGTATTTAATAATGTTTGCTATCCTTTTTTTAAAATCACTTTTCTATGATGATAGTAAATCGGAGATTATTATAAGCAACTGAGAAGTCAGTCTCACAAAGGAATAATAAGATTTTTGTTACTTTTTCCCCCTGAAAAATCAACTTTTGGTTTTATTGGCTCTGTTGTATATATGTTTCCTACATTATTAATTTTTGGTCTATATCACTTCCTTCTTCTTTCTTTGGAGTTAATTTACTGTTCTTTCTCTTAGAAACTTTCAGTGACTATTCACATCATGAAGTTTAGGCTTTTTCCTATTGTATGCTGCTGCTGCTGCCAAGTTGCTTCAGTCGTGTCCGACTCTGTGCAACCCCATGGACTGCAGCCTACCAGGCTTCTCCGTCCCTGGGATTCTCCAGGCAGGAACACTGGAATGGGTTGCCATTTCCTTCTCCAATGCATGAAAGTGGAAAGTGAAAGAAGTCGCTCAGTAGTGTCTGACTCTTAGCGACCCCATGGACTGCATGCAGCCTACCAGGCTCCTCGGTCCATGGGATTTTCTGGGCAACAGTACTGGACTGGGGTGCCATTGCCTTCTCTCTCCTATTGTATACATGTATTTAAAACTGTAGATTTCATACCCATCTAATCAGTCATATTTTTGCTACCATTTCCATTGTAATTTTTCTTTTATCCTTGGGATATTTAAAAGTATATTGCTAGATTCCCAAACATTTTTGGTGTGGGAGGAGTCTGCTTTTTCTTTTTTAAGAAATTTTTGCTCTATTCTACTGTAGCTTGAGTACACGTGAGTTTTCAGTCTTCTGGAACTTTTGAGATCTCTTTTATGCTCAATATGTGGTCCATTTTTCTTCCAAGTGCGTTTTAGAAAAAAAACACATCATATCTGTTTTTGTTGAGTAGTGTTCTTGACAACTAGGTCAGGTTTGTTAATATGGTTCAGTTTTTCTTTATCCTTACTGATTTTTTCTTGTCTGTTAATTCTGTCAGATACTGAGAGAACAGTTTTTAAAAATCTCCCTTTGTAATTTGCCAATTTTAATTTCCCTGTTCTAACAATTTGAGCTTTGTGTATTTTGGATTTTATATATATATACATACACACACACACAGACACATATACATTATATGTGATTAATGCATATAAGTGGAGTTACAGTATTTATTTAATGAGCGTAACTTTGGGCAATAGGAAGCTCTTCGTGTTGGCTCCCAAGTCTTTTGGACGTGACCTTGGTAGGCTGTAACAGTTCCAAGCTCGTCTTGCACATTTCCTCACCTAGATCTGATGGCACCCATTTCTCTAAGAAATTCTAGTTTGTTTTGATGGGCAGTTATATTTTCAGAACAAAACTTGTGTGCTAGTGGTGTTCATGCTACAGAATTGGTCATTGTTTTTTAGGTCTTTTCATCGGGCAGAACTAGAAAAGACATATTTTTAAACAAATGATACTTCATATATTCAGATTCTAAATTAGGATCACAGATTCCTCCCCTTAATTTATTGGGTTGGCCAGAAAGTTTGTTCAGGATTTTTTTTCTGTAACAAATGAGCATTATGGCCAATGCAGTATATCTTATATGTGTCTCCTTATTTCCCACATCAAGTCTCATTTCTCAAAGATACCAGAGAATATAAAAATATACATATATAAAAGATAAAACATACAATATAAAAAGAATATAACACAAGTCCTCGTTTGCTTTCTCAGCAAAATGTTCTCAGGACAAAAATAACAAACTACCACCAAAGATGACCCAAAAACAGTTAATTTTTTTTAAAACATATGCCTTCCACATTTTTATCTCATCTACTTTTGAACAATTGTACTTACCTACCTTGTCATAGAACATATTGTATACTATACTCTGTCCCTTCTATCCTTCAATTAGTGTTAGTTCCGTGTATAAGTGATTAATGTGTAATTTCCTCCCACTGTGCCTGAATAGGGCTGATCTGTGTAAACAACAGACTGTTTCAGAAATTATAATGTATGATTTCCAAGGCTAGATCATAAAAGATGTAGAAGTTTCTGTGTTGTTCTCCTGTAAGACCACTTACTCTTGGTAAGTCAACTGTCTGTCATGAGGGCATAGATAATTTAATACATTTTTTATCTGTTTTGCAAACATATCTTTCCTGGCATGCATTTGTCGAGGGCTCTTATTTGGTCTTTTTCCCCCTCCTCTCAAAAAACTTTTTATGAAGCTTAACCCACTTATGATGATTTGTGTGTGTGCAAATTTATTTTTTCCTTAAATTTTAGAAGGACATATGATTTAGATTTACTTTTCTAACTTTGTAGATTGAGAGCTCTTCTTTTTCTGTTTTGGTCATTTGTTTGAAAATGTGGCAATTTAGATTTTCTGATTTTCTCTTTCCAACTTTTATATAGAATTTTTCTTATTTTAATTTTATTTCCCTGATCAATTTAGATTGTTTTCCCAGATGTTTTTATTCAGTGTAAAGTTTTATCTTGACAGGTGACTTTGGGATGTTAGTTTTGAGAGTTAATGGATCCCAGACTGCTCCAGCCCCTTCAGAATGCACTGTAAACCATTTGTACTCATCACTATGGAAGTAGGGAAACTTTTTCAATTTCACTGTTCTCAAATTGGCCCACTGTGGTTTTTCTTCCCCCAACTGAGCTTTTGAGTGAAACTCTTTTGTTATTTTGAAGTTACCTGATTTATACCTAGCACACCTTCAAAATTTAGTAAATACCTTAATAAGGACCTTTTCTGTGTTTGAGGCTCTTTGAGTCTTCAGTTTTATCTCTCTAGCCTAGTGTGTTTCATGAAACAATTCTGCTGGGTGCTCTGTCCCCCAGAAATAACCTTTGCTTGAGCCAGGACCAAGTTTTTTTACCCTCACTAGTCCAGATTGTTCAGTCTTCAGGTTAAGAATCCAGTTCCTCAAATGTCAATATTACTTCTATGAATTTTGCTTCTTGTATTTTCAAGGCTTCTTGCCCTGGTATATCTTTATTTCTTAAGCACCATAAGACTGTGCTAATATCTGCTCTACTTTTCAGATACTTTTGAGTTATCTACCTAGCAGTCCCGTACAGCTTTATAAATCAGTAGATGTCATGATTGAGAAACTGGCTGTATGTCAGTTTCATCACTAGTTTCATCACTCCATTTCCCTATAGCCATCAAAAGCTTTGTTAGTTTTTCTGTGTCACAGCAATGACCCTTGTCATAATATAAGCCCTGATTCTTCACCTCTTGTCTGCCGGGGTCCTGCCCCGGCTGATCCAGGGTATTCGAAGTGGGGATGGCGTCGGCGACCTATTTATTTAAATATTTTATCAAAGATATAAAGAGTAATAGGATGAGGATAGCTCAGTAGGAAAATTCAGTGGAGAAAAGAGGCTGAGTAGCTTGGTTTACGTGGGAGACCAATAAAACTTCAAGACAAGAAGTTTGCACCACTTACGTAGGCCGCAGGCATCCTTCCATTCTCCCGAAGGAGAGGAGACACTGAGGCCTCCCCGGTCGGATCTTAGAAGCCCAGGCATAATTAGTAAGCATGGTGGGTTCCACGCTCCAGATGGAGACTCAACCAGAGTGAGAGAGAGAGCGACATGGGGAGACCAGTATTTCGAGAAACTGATCCCAATTCTTTATTTTCCAGAGTCTGTTTTTATACACTGAGATGTTATACAAAAGTCACGTGGGGACAGCAGTCCTGACTTTTATTAAAGTCAGGTGCTTCACACAAATGTATACAGAGGTCTTAGGGGTGTTACATCATCTTCTGGCCAGGGGGACCTGCTGACAATTTACGACCCTCTCCTTGTGACAGTGGTCAGTCAATCAGGACACTTATTTCTCCAGGGCTGATTATCCTCAAAACAGACACCACCCAAATAAAGTTACATTCCTACAGGGTGAGGATGTAGTGGGTTTTAGTTAAGGAAAGAATTTACTTAGCCTAAGGTCTAACGTGATTAATATCAAAGGTTAATACTTATTTCTTCTATATATTCATTAATATGTGTAAGGGCAGGGGATGTGGAGACTTAGCAACAAACATTGGCTCAACAAATGAAAAACCCTTCACCAATACAATTTCTAATCAGCCCATTATACTTATACTAATAGTTTTCTAACTTTTCTAAGGAACCTGTTTTTAGAAGGTTTAAAGCATCTCGTGCCTCTCACGGTTGGGAGGCTGTGAGCAATCACATGTGGCCGGACAAGCCTGTCAGGCAGGCTAGAGAACCTTCAGAGGAGTTTGTAGGTTAAAACAGTCTTATCACGCCCAGGAATTATTATTAACTGGATCTCTAGGTTAACTCCTTCTCCGAAAGAGGTCGTGGGGGACAGCCCCCCTTAAAGTCAGAGGTGTAGGTAAGAGCACAAAGTAGAAAAGTAGGCAGGCTCTGGTTATGGGGGTAGACGCTCGAGGATTTCCAGGGGGACTCCTGAGGCTTGATCCCTGCCTTTGCGTATGTCGAGCCTCCTTCCTCATGACCTTTGCCATGGGCGGAGTACCTCACTCTGGCCCCCAACACTTGTCCATGCTCAGAATGTATAAATGCTTTGAGGAAAAATAGAGCTATAGATCATTAGACCACTTTTGAAAGATTCTCTCCTCTGAAATTTTAGTATCTCTAGTCTTCATTGTTTCTGCACCTTTCTAATATGTTTAAAAACTGTAAATTTTTATTTTTTTCTGGCTTTTCTAGTTTTTAGCAATAGCATTGGTCTGCCATGAATTATTCCATCTAACCTCAAAACAACTTCTATATGTTCTTATGAGATGATTTATACCTCTGTATATTTGTTTTTTCTTGCTGCTATAACAAATTATCATAAATTTGGTGACTGAAATTAATTATCTTACACTTCTGTAGACCTGAGTTTTAAAATGGGTCTTATGGGGCCAAAATCAAGGTATCTGTTTTCTTTCTAGAGTTTCCAGGGAGGACCCATTTCCTTACTATTTCCAGCTTCTGGCAGCCACCCACATTTCTTGGCTTGTGGCCACTTTCCTCCATTTGCAAAGCCAGCAACAATTCCATCTCCCTGACCCTTATTCTTAGTCACATTTCCCTCTGTCTAACCATAGGCATAAAAGGTTTCTCTGCTTTTAACAAATCATTTGATTACATTGTTGTTGTTGTTCAGTTGCTAAGTAGTGTCCGACTCTTTGTGACCCCCACAGACTGCAGCACACCAGGCTTTCCCTGTCCTTCACTGTCTCCCAGAGTTTGCTCAAACTCATATCCACTGAGTCGGTGATGCCATCCAACCATCTCACCTTCTGTCATCCTCTTCTTCTCCTGCCCTTAATCTTTCCTAGTACCAGAGTCTCTTCCAATTGAGAAAAGACGGTCGGCTGCTCGCCTCAGGTGGCCAAAATATTGGATTCAGCTTCAGCATCACTCCTTCCAGTGAATATTCAGAGTTGATTTCCTTTTGGATTGACTGGTTTGATCTCCTTGCAGTCCAAGGGACTCTCAGCCTTCTATAGGGTCCAACTCTCACATATGATTGATTAGATTGGGCCCACCCAAATAATGCGAGGTAATTTCCTCTTATCAAGATCCTTAACCTTAATCAAATCTGTACAGTTCAGTTCAGTTCAGTCCCTCAGTCGTGTCCAACTCTTTGCGACCCCATGAATCGCAGCACACCAGGCCTCCCTGTCCATCACCAACTCCCAGAGTTCACCCAGACTCACGTCCATCAAGTCAGTGATGCCATCCAGCCATCTCATCCTCTTTTCCTCCTGCCCCCTTTTCCTCCTGCCTCCAATCCCTCCCAGCATCAGAGTCTTTTCCAATGAGTCAACTCTTCGCATGAGATGGCCAAAGTACTGGAGTTTCAGCTTTAGCATCATTCCTTCCAAAGAACTCCCAGGGCTGATCTCCTTCAGAATGGACCGGTTGGATCTCCTTGCAGTCCAAGGGACTCTCAAGAGTCTTCTCCAACACCACAGTTCAAAAGCATCAATTCTTCGGCGCTCAGCCTTCTTCACAGTCCAACTCTCACATCCATACATGACCATAGGAAAAACCATAGCCTTGACTAGATGAACCTTTGTAGGCAAAGTAATGTCTCTGCT
>NW_011494605.1:1429536-1429987 GCF_000754665.1 Bison bison bison | reverse complement strand
GCATATAAGTTAAATAAGCAGGGATGACAATATACAGCCTTGACGTACTCCTTTTCCTATTTGGAACCAGTCTGTTGTTCCATGTCCAGTTCTAACTGTTGCTTCCTGACCTGCATACAGGTTTCTCAAGAGGCAGGTCAAGTGGTCTGGTATTCCCATCTCTCTCAGAATGTTCCACAGTTTATGTGATCCACACTGTCAAAGGCTTTGGCATAGTCAATAAAGCAGAAATAGACGTTCTTCTGGAACTCTCTTGCTTTTTCGATGATCCAGCAGATGTTGGCAATTTGATCTCTGGTTCCTCTGCCTTTTCTAAAACCAGCTTGAACGTCAGGAAGTTCACGGTTCACGTATTGCTGAAGCCTGGCTTGGAGAATTTTGAGCATTGCTTTACTAGCGTGTGAGATGAGTGCAGTTGTGCGGTAGTTTGAGCATTCTTTGGCATTGCCTT
>NW_011494605.1:1422871-1429341 GCF_000754665.1 Bison bison bison | reverse complement strand
TCACACCATCTTGATTATCTGGGTTGTGAAGATCTTTTTTGTACAATTCTTCTGTGTATTCTTGCCATCTCTTCTTAATATCTTCTGCTTCTGTTAGGTCCATACCATTTCTGTCCTTTATCGAGCCCATCTTTGCATGAAATGTTCCCTTGGTATCTCTAATTTTCTTGAAGAGACCTCTAGTCTTTCCCATTCTGTTGTTTTCCTCTATTTCTTTGCATTGATTGCTGAAGAAGGATTTCTTATCTCTTCTTGCTATTCCTTGGAACTCTGCATTCAGATGCTTATATCTTTCCTTTTCTCCTTTGCTTTTCGCTTCTCTTCTTTTCACAGCTATTTGTAAGGCCTCCCCAGACAGCCATTTTGCTTTTTTGCATTTCTTTTCCATGCGGATGGTCTTGATCCCTGTCTCCTGTACAATGTCATGAACCTCAGTCCATAGTTCATCAGGCACTCTATCAGATCTAGGCCCTTAAATCTATTTCTCACTTCCACTGTATAATCATAAGGGATTTGATTTAGGTCATACCTGAATGCTCTAGTGGTTTTCCCTACTTTCTTCAATTTAAGTCTGAATTTGGCAATAAGGAGTATCATGATCTGAGCCACAGTCAGCTCCTGGTCTTGTTTTTGCTGACTGTATAGAGCTTCTCCATCTTTGGCTGCAAAGAAGATAATCAGTCTGATTTCGGTGTTGACCATCTGCTGATGTCCATGTGTAGAGTCTTCTCTTGTGTTGTTGGAAGAGGGTGTTTGTTATGACCAGTGCATTTTCTTGGCAAAACTCTATCAGTCTTTGCCCTGCTTCATTCCGTATGCCAAGGCCAAATTTGCCTGTTACTCCATGTGTTTCTTTTTTTTTTTTTTTTTTTAATTTTTTATTCCTTTATTTCTCATGTGTTCCACATCCTGAACCCTCCTCCCTCCTCCCTCCCCATACCATCCCTCTGGGTCATCCCAGTGCACCAGCCCCAAGCATCCAGCATCGTGCATTGAACCTGGACTGGCATCTCGTTTCATACATGACATTTCACATGTTTCTTGACTTCCTACTTTTGCATTCCAGTCCCCTATAGTGAAAAGGACATCTTTTTTGGGTGTTAGTTCTAAAAAGTCTTGTAGGTCTTCTTAGAACCGTTCAGCTTCTTCAGTGTTACTCGCTGGGGCATAGACTTGGATTACTGTGATATTGAATGGTTTGCCTTGGAAACGAACAGAGATCATTCTGTCATTTTTGAGATTGCATCCAAGTACTGCATTTCGGACTCTTTTGTTGACCATGATGGCTACTCCATTTCTTCTCAGGAATTCCTGCCCGCAGTAGCAGATATAATAGTCATCTGAGTTAAATTCACCCATTCCAGTCCATTTTAGTTCACTGATTCCTAGAATGTCGACGTTCACTCTTGCCATCTCTTGTTTGACCACTTCCAGTTTGCCTTGATTCATGGACCTGACATTCCAGGTTCCTATGCAATATTGCTGCATACAGCATAGGACCTTGCTTCTATCACCAGTCACATCCACAGCTGGGTATTCTTTTTGCTTTGACTCCATCCCTTCATTCTTTCTGGAGTTATTTCTCCACTGATCTCCAGTAGCATATTGGGCACCTACTGACCTGGGGAGTTTCTCTTTCAGTATCCTATCATTTTGCCTTTTCATACTGTTCATGGGGTTCTCAAGGCAAGAATACTGAAGTGGTTTGCCATTCCCTTCTCCAGTGGACCACATTCTGTCAGATCTCTCCACCATGACCCGCCCGTCTTGGGTTGCCCCACGGGCATGGCTTAGTTTCATTGAGTTGCACAAGGCTGTGGTCCTAGTGTGATTAGATTAACTAGTTTTTTGTGAGTATGGTTTCAGTATGTCTGCCCTCTGATGCCCTCTTGCAACACCAACCGTCTTACTTGGGTTTCTCTTACCTTGAGCATGGGGTATCTCTTCACAGCTGCTCCAGCAAAGCGCAGCCACTGCTCCTTACCTTGGACAAGGGGTATCTCCTCACCGTCGCCCTTCCTGACCTTCAACGTGGGATAGCTCCTCTAGGCCCTCCTGCGACTACACAGCCACCTCAAATCTGTACAATCTGCAGTATCATAATCCCTGGTTCTGGGAATTAAGGCTTGGATATCACTGGGAACCAGTATTCTACCCACCACAGTGCCAGTAACATCTTCCTGGAATTCCCTTCTCTGACAATTCTTAAAATATTTTTTCTTTGTAATTTATTTTTAGCAGTTAAATATTACACACTTATGTGTGGTTTTCTTTGTATTTACTGTTTGACATTTATAGAGCTTCTCAAAGAGCACACATTAGACACATTAGACTTGTTCTCTGTTTGCCATGTGTCTCTTAAGGTCTTTTATTTTCATTCCTGGACATTTTCTGATGGGCATGTTTTATATTATGAATATATTTCAATCTGTAACTTGCATATTTGTTTTCTTAATGAGAGTCCTTTTGGGAATACAAGTTCTTAATTTAATGTAGCTCAGTTGCACTGGTACATTGGTTAATGCTTTGGTTAGCACTTGCTTTACCCCATGTAAGAAAACTTTGGCTAACCATGGTTCTAAAAATATTCTCCTATTTATAAAATCTTTAATCATGTTGCCTTTCACGTTAAATCAACAATGCATGTGGATTTGATTTGTATATATAATGTGAGATTTGGATCAAGATTCATTTTATCCTCATATGATTATGATCCAGCATCTTTTCTAAATAGCCTTTCTTTTCCTCACTGTAAGTTCTTGGAGATAGTCCTGGATTCTGTTCTGTTCCATTGGGAGTTTAGATACATAAGTCTGTTTCTGAATTTTCTTCTATTTAATTGATTTAATTGTCTAATTTTGTATTAATACCATACTCTCTCAATTTCTGTAAGTTTATAATAACTTGATATCCTATGGCATAAGTCCATTAGCTTTATTCTTTCTTGCAGATTGCTATGATTATTCTTGGTTCTTTGTATTTTTATCTGCATTCCAGTGTTAACTTGTCAGTTTTAAAAACCCTGCTAGGATTTTGATTGGGATTACATTAAATCTGTGCTTTGATTAGAGGAGAACTGATATCTTACCAGTATTGAATCTTCTAATTCATAAAGATAGACTTTAAAACTAAATGTAGATCTTTAATTTCTTCCAATTTTGTCATTTTTATTTTAGAAGACTTGCATGTATTTCAATAGATTTATTCCTTAATGTCTGATATTTATTTTATTATAAATTGTATCTTTTAAAATTCTATTGTCTATTAATTCTTGGTATGATGATTTCTTAGAATAGATTTTTGTATAGTTATCTGTATCCAGTGATGACCTTACATTCACATATTAATGTTAATAGATGGTAGATTTTGGATATTTTTATGTGTAATCATAAAATCTGAAAATAATGACATTTTATTTCTTCCTTTTTAATCTTTATTTCTTTTATTTATTTATCTTTGCCTTATTACACTTCTAGGGTTTCCAGTATCCAATAGAAGTGGTGATAGAAAAGGCTTGGCTTATTTGCCGTCCAAAGAAAGCTTTCTATCATTAGTGAACATTGAGTGTGATGATTTATGTAGACTTTTTGTGAGCATGCTTTGTCAGGTTACAGAAGTTTCCTATATTCCTTATCTTCAAAGAGACTTAAATTATAAATGTATGAATTTTACTACATTGTATCTATTGAGATAATTATATGCTTTTTTCCTTACTTTAATGTGGTAAACTACTTGATTTTCAGATGTTAAACCATACTTGGATACTTGGAACAGAATTCTTGTCATAATTTTTAAAAAACATGTCACCAGTTTCAATTTGCTGATATTTTTCCTAGGATTTTTACATCTAAATTAATGATAGTGCTTGATATGTAAGTTTCCTATCTTGTGGTGTCCTCCTCAGGGTTTCACTTGCCTCATAAAAATGAGTCAAAAAATATTACCAACCATTCTCTGAAAGAGTCTTTTTGTAAGATTATTTATTTCTTAAATGTTTTAAGTAAGCCCATCTTTGACAGTTCTTAATAATGGATTTAATTAGCTGATTATTGTGGCCAGAAAAATCTTTGTATGACTTTAGTCCTTTTAAATTTTTTGAGCCTCATTTTAGGGTCTAACATAATATGGTCTCTTTTGGAGAATTTCCTGTATTTAAGAAGAAAGTATATTCTTCTGTTGTCTGATAGAGTGTTCAGTAGATGTCTGTTAGGTCTCCCTGGTTTATAGTGTTGCTCAGGTCTTCTGTTTACTTGTTAATCTTCTGTCTGATTGTACTGTCCATTGTTGAAAACGAGGTGCTAAAGGCTCCAAGTAGTATGTATCAGGAGTTTCTTATTCTCATCCGTATTAGGATTCTCCAGAGAAACAGAAGAAACAGGAGGGGGGTGTGTGTGTGTGTGTGTGTGTGTGTGTGTATAACAGAGAGAGAAAGAAATTTTAAAGAATTGGCTCATGTGATTGCAGAGGGTTAGTCTGATGGTCCGTCAGGTGGATACTCAGCAGAGAGTTTATAGTTCAAATCCAAAGGCAGTCTGCTGGTGGAATTCCTTCTTGAGGGGAGATCAGTCTTTGTTCTATTAAGGTCTTCAGCTGACTAGATAAAATCTCCCATTTTATGGAGATCAGTCTGCTTTATTCCAAATCCAACGATGTAAATGTTAATTTCAACAAGGCCTGTGACTCCAAAAGGGAATTTTTGTGCATGAAGTTAACTGGCCTAAAGGATATTCAACCAGGTCTGTAGCCTCTTAAGACCATAGCCTCTAAATTTCTGGGTTAACTTGTCCAAAAAAATGTTTTTAATAAGTAAAAATAGGATTTAAAAATTAAACACTTTTAAGTTTGGCCCCTCTCTCCTCCTCTTCCAGCTTCCTTCCAAGATGGGCTTTCTGGGTACCTAGTCGAGGGCTACTGACCCAGCTTGATTTCTGCTTCAGGACAGGGATGGGGAGGAGAGAGGAAAGTGTGTCCCTGATTATCGGTTGCAGTCGGACTCTGACCCCAGGTAGCTGGGCGCACATGGGCGAGGGATAAACCCAGCACGAATTGTGTTTTCTTACTGACTGAGAATTTTCCTGTTAGGGTCATTTGTTGGGGAGGGATGTTAATAGGGGGCTGATGTTCTTTTTTTTTTTTTTTTTACGGTGACTATTTTTCACATTATGTTTCATCATCAGTGCTTTAAAAAGCAGAGTCCTATAGAATCCTGGGAATTAAGCTCCCTGGCACACTGGGTGGGAGTGTCTCACCATTTGCACGTGGGCTCTGGGCTCTGGGGCACCCAGGAGGGATTCACACACCCCGGCACTTGGGCAGGGGGAAACCCACTGCAGCTGGGCCGGCCTGTGTTTTCATTTCAAATGGGATACAGTTGTTTTTTTGTTTTTTTTTTTTTAATAGGGAGTCATACTTTTTTAAAAAAATTTTGAGACCTGAATGTGATTTCTAATTGTACCAGATGTTAATGTTTTAAAGCTATAACAATGTTTAAAATTTCTACCTTTTTGTGTTTCATTATTTTAACTGTTCTTTTATCTATTGTTGATGTGGCCTGGGATATTTTGTTTCTCCTCTTAGCATTTGTTTCTATAACCAGAAATAAAATTATGTATTAAAGAAAAAAATAAATGTTAATCTCAGCCATAAAAGGACCACAGATATATCAATAATAACGTTTAACCAAATATCTGGGCACCATGGCTGATCCAGTTTGACATAAAGTTAACCATTACCCATGTTTTTCCACACTTTGCCTCCAGAAATATGTCAAAGTTAGCATTTAAGTGTTCTTTTAAGTGATCTTCTCTTTAGAATTTGTTATCCTCTATTATACTTACAATAAAAAGCAGTTTATAGAATTATAAAAACCTGGTTCAAGGCCAGCTCTGCAACTTCTTAGCCTTGTGACTTTGAACAACTCTAAAGACTAGCAAGAAGAGATAAGAAAGCATTCCTCAGTGATCAATGCAAAGAAATAGAGGAAAACAACAGAATGGGAAAGACTAGAGATTTCTTCAAGAAAATCAGAGATACCAAGGGAACATTTCATGCAAAGATGGGCTCAATAAAGGACAGAAATGGTATGGACCTAACAGAAGCAGAAGATATTAAGAGGAGGTGGCAAGAATACACAGAAGAGCTGTACAAGAAAGATCTTCACGACCCAGATAATCAAGATGGTGTGATCACTCACCTAGAGCCAGACATCCTGGAATGTGAAGTCAAGTGGGCCTTAGAAAGCACCACTAAGAACAAAGCTAGTGGAGGTGATGGAATTTTAGTTGAGCTATTTCAAATCCTGAAAGATGATGCTGTGAAAGTGCTGCACTCAATATGCCAGCAAATTTGGAAAACTCAGCAGTGGCCACAGGACTGGAAAAGGTCAGTTTTCATTCCAGTCCCAAAGAAAGGCAATGGCAAAGAATGCTCAAACTACCTCACAATTGCACTCATCTCACACGCTAGTAAAG
>NW_011494605.1:1421975-1422574 GCF_000754665.1 Bison bison bison | reverse complement strand
TCCAAGCCAGGCTTCAGCAATACGTGAACCGTGAACTTCCTGATGTTCAAGCTGGTTTTAGAAAAGGCAAAGGAACCAGAGATCAAATTGCCAACATCTGCTGGATCATAGAAAAAGCAAGAGAGTTCCAGAAAAACATCTATTTCTGCTTTATTGACTATGCCAAAGCCTTTGACTGTGTGGATCACAATAAACTGTGGAACATTCTGAGAGAGATGGGAATACCAGACCACTTGACCTGCCTCTTGAGAAACCTGTATGCAGGTCAGGAAGCAACAGTTAGAACTGGACATAGAACAACAGACTGGTTCCAAATTGGGAAAGGAGTATGTCAAGGCTGTATATTATCACCCTGCTTATTTAACTTATATGCAGAGTACATCATGAGAAATGCTGGACTGGAAGAAGCACAAGCTGGAATCAAGATTTCCGGGAGAAATATCAATAATCTCAGATATGCAGATGACACCACCCTTATGGCAGAAAGTGAAGAACTGAAAAGCCTCTTAATGAGAGTGAAAGAGGAGAGTGAAAAAGTTGGCTTAAAACTCAACATTCAGAAAACGAAGATCATGGCATCTGGTCCCATCACTTCATGG
>NW_011494605.1:1412076-1421875 GCF_000754665.1 Bison bison bison | reverse complement strand
TGGGAGGGATTGGGGGCAGGAGGAGAAGGGGACGACAGAGGAGGAGATGGCTGGATGGCATCACCGACTCAATGGACATGAGTTTGAGTCATGGGAGGCCTGGCGTGCTGCGATTCATGGGGTTGCAAAGAGTCAGACACGACTGAGCGACTGAACTGAACTGAACTAAATTTTCTCTATATTATGATTTAGAAATTTAAATCTGTTAAATGTCCAGGGTGATAATGCAAATTAGAACTAATAGTTAAATTATATTTGAATTCTTGTCCTTGTACACAATTCATTATAAATAATGTTTTGAATTTGATGGCAATAAAAATCTTCTAGATATTTTAACTATACGTGAGAATTTCATTTGAGAATGATGGTGTATAATTAATTAAATACTATTTAATGAGTGAGATGACTACCTTTTTAGTTGTGGCTTTATCTTAGAGTGTTGAACTTCTTTTGTCCTAAGTTTTTCAGTTTGCAAGCATGAGTTAGATCCCTTTTATTTCTTTGTTCCAGGGTTGTTCTAAGTATGATGTCAGTTGCATGTGTAATGATGGGAACCTTAAGAGAATCTTTAACTTACTGCCAGTTTCAGGGAAGGAGAGCCCACAGCTTCTTTTAATAAAGTGTCATTTTATTAATGACTTTTGCTGAAAGAAAAATTTTTCTTCATGGAATTCCTAAAAAAGTTTCTTCTAGGTTAAATTTTTACAGAATATCCTCTTAAAAAACTAACTGAATAGATATTAGCTGAAAGACTTTGACCTTAATTTTCATATAGGGGAATAATCTAATGGCTTAGATTGGAGATTTTTATTTTATAGCCCAACTTATTTGCATTGTAGCAGACAAGATAATGTAAATTATCTGGGTTTAAATTCCAGCTCTGCCACTTAATAACTTGAATCTTTGGGTAAGTTATTAATTTTTCCAAGTTTCAGTGCCTTTTTTATAAGGTTATTGAAGGCTTATAAGATATTCATATGAGAAGTACCTAATTCAGTCCTGGATACCTTGAAGGAACTCAGCAAATATTGGTGTCATTCATCTGTGTTTACATGTGGGCAAATGGGAATGTTGATGAGAAATAAGAAGGGAATCCCTCCTCCATGCCCCAGAACTGAATTTTTCTGGCATTAATGAGACTGATATATCTCTTCAAATACTTGCTTTACTCATAGTTAATAGCTTTGGATAAAGTGTGTTGTTTGTTGCCTCTTTGCTTTTTCACAATTTAATCTTTTAAAAAAAAGCCTATAAGGATGCTTGTAAGAGATACGTATGTGTTTGCATATGTATGATAAATGTCCCAAAATACAGTCTTAAAATTTGAAAAGAATAGCCATAAAGGCTATATAGTCTTTTTGTTTCTTGGGGCAGAATTTCCCTCCCTGAACTCCTTGGTTCTGGATAGGTATCAGTGCTCTATAGAAATAGCTTTAGTGACTGTGATCTTACTCCCTCTTAAGACACTGTTCTGGCTTTAGAATGTTCTATTTATTAGAAAGGTCTTCTTCATTTTGTCCTTTATTGTATCTCATAATAATTCTACCTGTCGATCCATTCTACTCATATATATTCACAGAATAAACTAATCTTATTTCATGTATATGCAGGAATCATGTCTTAATCATCTTTCTGTCCTCAGAGTCTAGGATAGTAAGTGTGCTGTGTATGCTCAGTCACTCAGTCATGTCCAACTCTTTGAGACCCCCATAGTCTGTAGCCCACCAGGCTGTTCTGTCCATGGGATTCTCCAGGCAAGAATACTGGAGTGGGTTGCCATTCCCTTCTCCAGGGGATCTTCCTGACCCTGGGATTGAACCCGTGTCTCCTCAGCTCAAAACAGGGGTTATTTAATGAATATTTAAGATTCAGATCTTAAAGGCAGTTCTGTATTTTTTCATACAAAAACTTTTAAAATTCAGTCTACGTTTTTATTACTTCTGGTCAAAAATTTTTTTCAACCGTACTGACAAAATTAAATAAGGAATATTGATTTATGTTTATTTCTGATGTCATTTATTATATGATCTAGAAATGAGTAAACATTTTTTATTTTATTCCTTGCACTTTCTCTTGTAATGTTTTTTGTACTCTCTACTGGCAATAACATTTTCTGTGATAATATAGTATATACTCTTCTTCATTGATTTATCAGACTGGACAAAAGTAAGCAACATCCATCTATATAGTATTTAAGAAAAAGATATATATATGATAACAAGGAAAAGTTGAAAATAAAAGTACAAATACTTATCATCCAAGCACTATTATAGCTGTATTAAAAGTAAACCAAAAAATGTCAGGGGAAAAAGCATTAATAGAAATAAATGGAGTTGCTTCATAATGGTAATGTGCTCAATTCACCTGGAAATTATAATAATTCTAAATATATGTTCACATTTTCTGTGATTTTCAAACCTGTTGTAGTATTTATTGCTTACGTTATTTACTTATTCATCTGGCTGTGTTGGGTCTTAGTTGCAGCACACAATCTTTGTTGCATCATGCTGGATCTTGCCTCCCACAGACTCTCTAGTGTGATGTGTGGACTCCCAGTGCCCAGGGCTTCAGTAGTTGTGGCACGTAGGCTCTCTAGTTGTGGCACACAGGCTGCAGAGCATGTGGGCTTCAGTTGCTGCAGAATGTGGACTCTCTGGAGCATGCTGGTTCAGTAGTTGTGGCACGTGGGCTTAGTTGCTCCACAGCGTATGGGATCTTAGTTCCCTGACCAGGGACTGAACCTGCATCCCCTGCACTGCAAAGTGGATTCTTAATCACTGAACTATCAGTGAATGCTCTCTTCCTAATTAATTTCATGCCATCACCAATTTTTTTTTGTGTGTGTGTGGCTAAACTATCATTTTTATTTTTTTTTTCTAATTTTATTTTTAAACTTTACATAATTGTATTAGTTTTGCCAAATATCAAAATGAATCCGCCACAGGTATACATGTGTTCCCCATCCTGAACCCTCCTCCCTCCTCCCTCCCCATACCATCCCTCTGGGTCGTCCCAGTGCACTAGCCCCAAGCATCCAGTATCGTGCATCGAACCTGGACTGGCAATTCGTTTCTTACATGATATTTTACATGTTTCAATGCCATTCTCCCAAATCTTCCCACCCTCTCCCTCTCCCACAGAGTCCATAAGACTGTTCTATACATCAGTGTCTCTTTTGCTGTCTCGTACACAGGGTTATTGTTACCATCTTTCTAAATTCCATATATATGCGTTAGTATACTGTATTTATGTTTTTCCTTCTGGCTTACTTCACTCTGTATAATAGGCTCCAGTTTCATCCACCTCATTAGAACTGATTCAAATGTATTCTTTTTAATGGCTGAGTAATACTCCATTGTGTATATGTACCACAGCTTTCTTATCCATTCATCTGCTGATGGACATCTAGGTTGCTTCCATGTCCTGGCTATTATAAACAGTGCTGCGATGAACATTGGGGTACACGTGTCTCTTTCCCTTCTGGTTTCCTCAGTGTGTATGCCCAGCAGTGGGATTGCTGGATCATAAGGCAGTTCTATTTCCAGTTTTTTAAGGAATCTCCACACTGTTCTCCATAGTGGCTGTACTAGTTTGCATTCCCACCAACAGTGTAAGAGGGTTCCCTTTTCTCCACACCCTCTCCAGCATTTATTATTTGTAGACTTTTGGATCACAGCCATTCTGACTGGTGTGAAATGGTACCTCATAGTGGTTTTGATTTGCATTTCTCTGATAATGAGTGATGTTGAGCATCTTTTCATGTGTTTGTTAGCCATCTGTTTGTCTTCTTTGGAGAAATGTCTATTTAGTTCTTTGGCCCATTTTTTGATTGGGTTGTTTATTTTTCTGGAGTTGAGCTGTAGGAGTTGCTTGTATATTTTTGAGATTAGTTGTTTGTCGGTTGTTTCATTTGCTATTATTTTCTCCCATTCTGAAGGCTGTCTTTTCACCTTGCTAATAGTTTCCTTTGATGTGCAGAAGCTTTTTTTTTTTTAAATCATTTTTCTTCATAATCTTTATTTAACAAATTTCTTACATAAAATGAAGAATAACATATTAATACTAATCCTTATAACAGTCTATTTGTGCTTACTAGTTCCTTTACCATCAGTTCTATTTCTGTGCCTATTTGACTGTAGAATAAGAGTATTATTCAATAGTTGAGAAAGATATTTGATACTGAATTATATAAAGTTAATATATATAAGAGCACTACTGTGAATGACATAGTTTACAAAAAAAGCTATCTCTTTAGAATTCTTTTTCTTCTGCCTTTGAGTGGATCTGTCAGGAGTAAAGAAGAGGCTGCCTGGAGTGGGAGGAGCCATGTGTTTTGATTGCAACTACTTTGCTTTTGTTTTCGCTTCTCATGGCTTGTTACTGCATTTTGGCATATGAGTGATAAAGCTAAGTCACTTCTTTGGGGGGTCATAGGTATGTCTAAATGCTTACATCTGCATAGTTTTCCCAAATACTTATTTTTCAGAGCGTAGGTATAATCTTTTTGAAGTGAAATGAAAGTCGTTCAGTCGTGTCCGACTCTTTGCAACCCCATGGACTGTAGTCTACCACACTCCTCCGTCCATGGGATTTTCCAGGCAAGGGTACTGGAGTGGGTTGCTATTTCCTTCTCCAGAGGATATTCCCAACCTGGAGATCGAACCTAGGTCTCCCGCATTGTAGGCAAATGCTTTACTATCTGAGCCACCAGGGAAAAGTATGTGAACTATCACTTCTGCACATTTTATTATGTATCTTGAGACAGTATCCATTCCTAATCATTCACTGATGCAAGAAACATCTGTGTGCTAGTCTCTGATAAACAGTGTAAGTGATACTATAACAGAAAAAAAGCTATATTAGTTTTATTTAACAGAATAATAAATTCTGATTTACCTTTTTGTTTCTTTCCTTAAGAAATTCAGCATTTAATTCAATCTCTTGTATTGGGAGAGGGGGATCACAATTACCAAAGAAACATGGGTGTAATTTTAATTATAAAATAAATTAATGGAAATCTTTAAATTTTTCAGGATGAGCGAGACCCAGAGAAAGAAGATGAACTGGAACTGAAAAGAGGTCTTTTATATAGAGACTCTGCCTATGACAGTGACCCAGAGTATAGGTATGAGCTTGACTAATGCAGTGTACAGAGATCTTCTCATAGTTAGTGTCCAAATAACCTTGTTTTTAATCTGCAGGATTTGTGACAAATTTTTATATTTATTTATTTACTTATTTATATTTTATTTTAGCTATATAAAATCCTAGTAAAATGTTTTAATGTTTGCATTACTGAAAATTTTCAATGAAAACAGATATGGTCAGTTAATGGTGTTGCCTTTCTTTCTACTTAAAATTTACAGTGTATTTGGCTGCCTTGCAAATCCACATAGTCCTAATTTATTTCAGGATGTATTAACTCTCATCCAAACAACAGGTTTCATAATTTTTGTCCATAAGTAAGCTAAATTATTTTAATTTATTATAATTTAAAAATTATTTTTCAATAGTATAGGAGAAATTCAGCTCTTCTAGCCTAAAATTTCAGAAATGTTGTAGTAATAATAAAATTTTTGCAAAATTATACTAACATATCTCATGAAGACTTTTGAAAACTGTGTTAATTGCCATTAAGTGTGGTGTTAAAAACTGAATGTGTAAATTTTGAGTTTATATAACTAAAATTTCTCTGAGTCTGTATGACTGATTGATGCTATACCACTGATTACTGTGTCTTCCGCCTTCCTGAGTTTTCTGAACAAGTGTAAGGAAAAAAGTTCCAGATAATGGAATATGTTTTATTGCTAACCAGGGATATGGACTGAAATCTCTGATCTTTACCGTGGTAGGCTCGTGTAAGCGTTTCACGAACATGTGAGGACTTTTCCTTGTGTTCATTACACAGAGTATAAATGTAAACTCCTGTCCAAAGTTACTGCTTCCCAATCTTAAAGGAATACTCTACTTTCCCTGTATTTTAAGTGAGTTTGAAGAAGAAGTAATTCAAACAGGAAAAGGAAGGTGCAAGAAAGTACATACCTTGGGAAGAATTTTTACCATTTATTATTGTTACTTAGACTTCTGTTCCCTAAATTATAGTCATATGGATTAGCATTCCAATTTTGTGTTCTGTATCCACATAATTAATTCTACTTTGGATAAGAAGTGAGTAGGGTTGATAAGGGGTTGGTAAACAGTCTGATTTTCAAAATTTTATATGCATGATATTGCTTCTAAAAATATAGATTTCTACTTTCTACTTTCATAGATTCTGGTTCCTTATATATAGGAGTGAGACCTAGAAATTAACATTTTTAAAAATATTGTACATGATTCTAATGCAAGTAATATAAGGACCATATTTGGAAAAGCACTTGTTTCTGTTTAAAGTTGGCCATAAGCCTTAGTATTGATTCTTTTTCCAGTTCACAGGCAATGTTAATGGCTCAGCTTTAGGTCACCTGAGACTGTTTTAGTACCTCTCCAGTGAGAGAGTTAAGCAGAGCATCAGGAAAGTTATCCTGACACATTTTTAAGGTTACAGTACACTCCTTGCCTCTTCTCTTGGACCCTTAGGACATAATTCAAACAATAGGACAGAATGGTTAATGCTTCAAGACATTTTATAAGAGTACCTTTGTTATTAACTCCAGAAGGTACTGAACTGATCATGATATTATTTGTTTTATCCCCAAGTTATATAATAGGCCAAGAAGTCACTCCCATTCTACTTTCCATCTCAAAGATGAGGGAATCACACTCAAAGTAATTACCCACTTGCTTGCCTTAAGGCTTCTCTCAGCAGAAGTCAAAACTTGAGATCTTGGCCAACATTACCCCTCTGCAGACATCCTCTGACACTGGGGTCAAGGGGAAGTCCACATGGACCTCTGGAATGGCTGAGTGAGGATCGCAGCAAATCCTCTCCTCCAAAAGCAACAAAACTGAATGGAATTATCAAAAAAAAAGGACTTAAGGACTCTGGAAATTGACTAAAAACTTACAAATTGAGAAGCATTTATCAAGAAAATCTACTGAGGTTCTATAAGAGCATTAGGAGTCTATGCCATTTTCCTTGGAGCTCCAAGGCCCACCTGGACCCCCAGATCCTTGGCACAAAGGTTTGGGGGCAGTTATGCCAAAAGTCAGGCAGTTCCTCTTCCTGAGGGGACTGACTTTATATGAAGCATAGTATAGGAAATGACATGTGTAGAGGGATTAATGGAAACAATAATGATCCTACTGGCAAACAGTAAGGGAGTACTTGAGATCTTACTTACTGTTTAATGGACAGACAATAAAATTCCAGGGACAAGATAGCCACAGTTGTCCTTGATAAAGTTCTATCTATCCCTGGTTGTCTAGAATATTATGTGTATGCATAGGCTGTAAATATGTTCAGGAGAGACTAGAGAGTGTATTAGGGAGCCACTAGTCCATGGATGAATGTCAGATCTTGTGAAGGCAGAAAGCAAACTCCAGGGCAGTTTTGTCAACCATATAAATGTTAAATATATTCCTTAAGCCACACATAGATCCATTGGCAAAAAAATGGAAACTTTATAGGGTTATTGACTCTGACCCAATCATTGGAAAATCCCATGGATGGAGGAGCCTGGTGGGCTGCAATCCATGGGGTTGCTAAGAGTCAGACATGACTTCACTTTCACTTTTCACTTTCATGCATCGGAGAAGGAAATGGCAACCCATTCCAGTGTTCTTGCTTGGAGAATCCCAGGGATAGGGGAGCCTGGTGGGCTGCCGTCTGTGGGGTCACACAGAGTCGGACACGACTGAAGCGACTTAGCAGCAGTAGCAGCAGCAAGCTATGATGAGTGCCGAAGAATTGATGCTTTTGAACTGTGGTGTTGGAGAAGACTCTTGAGATTCCCTTGGACTGCAAGGAAATCCAGTCAGTCCATTGTAAAGGAGATCAGTCCTGGGTATTCTTTGAAAGGAATGATGCTAAAGCTGAAACTCCAGTACTTTGGCCACCTCATGCAAAGAGTTGACTCATTGGAAAAGACTCTGATGTTGGGAGGGATTGAGGGCAGGAGAAGGGGACGACAGAGGATGAGATGGCTGGATGGCATCACTGACTTGATGGACGTGAGTCTGAGTGAACTCTGGGAGTTGGTGATGGACAGGAAGGCCTGGCGTGCTGTGATTCATGGGGTCGCAAAGAGTCGAACGCGACTGAGCGACTGAACTGAACTGAACTGACTGAAGCTATGCTGACCCAGGGCAACCTCTAGAAGGCCAGGCTTAAAAATGGAAACAATAATTTTAAAAAAAAAAGAAAAGAACAAGAGACACCAGCAACTACAGTGTGCAAGGGAAACAGACTCCATGGCATAGGTCTAGACAAGTCACTAAACAAATAACAACAACTCTAGGTAAGGAGACAGAACCCAGAGTTGCTGCAATTTTTATCTAAATTGTTGTTTTTGACAAAAGATTATGGGACATGCAAAGAAACAGTTAAGTGTGACCCATACACATGGAAAATGAATTATTAAAAACAGCTTGAGCTGGCCCCGAGGATGTAGCAGCTATGTTTAAAGAACTAAAGGGAAATATAATGACAATCAAATAAAGAATATTCATAATGAGAAATTATTTTCTTTCATATTTTTTTTCCCAAAAAAATCTATGCCCAGGACTCAATCCTTTATCTTATGATCTAGATATTCATTGTGGTTATCAGAGTACTTGTTATTGCATTTCCCGTGCTAACTGTCCTGTCTCTTCTATCACCTTTGAATATGAAATTCACTTGAAAGAAATCTCTTATTAAGAAATTATTAAGCGACCTTTTACTTCTAATAATTTGGGATTTGAGAGCTGGATTGGGGAAAGAATTTACTACTGTGAAGATAGTCCTTCTCAACTTTCGTACTGCCTTTCAGGAAATTTTAGACATTTGCTATTGTACCGTTACCAATTACCAGGGTCCTGAGATGCTCTTTCTCTTTTTAATACCTTCTGTATATATTTCAAATTTCTTCAGTTTTCAGGATGTTGAAAATTCTCTTCATTGTATAATTCGCTAGGAGTCAGACACGACTGAGCGACTTCACTTTATTTTTTCACTTTCATGCATTGGAGAAGGAAATGGCAACCCACTCCAGTGTTCTTGCCTGGAGAATCCCAGGAACGGGGGAGCCTGGTGGGCTGCCGTCTATGGGGTCGCACAGAGTCGGACGCGACTGAAGCGCCTTAGCAGCAGCAGCAGCAGCAGCAGCATCACTGTCCAGTTTGAGAATTAGTCCTAACTAAATATCAGGCAGCAGCAGTTAGAACTGGACATGGAACAACAGACTGGTTCCAAATAGGAAAAGGAGTACGTCAAGGCTATATATTGTCACCTTGCTTATTTAACTTATATGCAGAGTACATCATGAGAAACGCTGGACTGGAAGAAGCGCAAGCTGGAATCAAGATTGCAGGGAGAAATATCAATAACCTCAGATATGCAGATGATACCACCCTTATGGCAGAAAGGGAAGAGGAACTAAAAAGCCTATTGATGAAAGTGAAAATGGAGAGTGAAAAAGTTGGCTTAAAGCTCAACATTCAGAAAATGAAGATCATGGCATCCGGTCCCATCACTTCATGGGAAATAGATGGGGAAACAGTGGAAACAGTGTCAGACTTTATTTTTGGGGGCTCCAAAATCACTGCAGATGGTGACTGCAGCCATGAAATTAAAAGACGCTTACTCCTTGGAAAGAAAGTTATGACCAACCTAGATAGCATATTCAAAAGCAGAGACATTACTTTGCCAACAAAGGTC
>NW_011494605.1:1410804-1411976 GCF_000754665.1 Bison bison bison | reverse complement strand
CATCTAGTCAAGGCTATGGTTTTTCCTGTGGTCATGTATGGATGTGAGAGTTGGACTGTGAAGAAGGCTGAGTGCCGAAGAATTGATGCTTTTGAACTGTGGTGTTGGAGAAGACTCTTGAGAGTCCCTTGGACTGCAAGGAGATCCAACCAGTCCATTCTGAAGGAGATCAGCCCTAGGATTTCTTTAGAAGGAATGATGCTAAAGCTGAAACTCCAGTACTTTGGCCACCTCATGCGAAGAGTTGACTCATTGGAAAAGACTCTGATGCTGGGAGGGATTGGGGGCAGGATGAGAAGGGGACGACAGAGGATGAGATGGCTGGATGGCATCACTGACTCGATGGATGTGAGTCTGAGTGAACTCTGGGAGTTGGTGATGGACAGGGAGGCCTGGCGTGCTGCGATTCATGGGGTCGCAAGGAGTCGGACATGAGTGAACGACTGAACTGAACTGAACTGAAATATCAGGCAAGGGGTGATACTTCATGATGGGAGTTGGCCACAGAAATAGAGAAGAGTATAAAAATAATTTTAATTTCATTTTTAGAATATTAGATGGCCATTTATAACTATCGCCCTGAATTTTTAGCTATGTTGTCGTTTTATGGGACTGGCTATTTATATAAACTGTTTTCTATTTACTTGTACATATTTTGCAGGTTATTAACAGTAGGAATATGCTCAACATAAATTTTATAATTATGAAATTGTTTATAACGTAATCTCAAATTGACTAGTTTAAACTTTGACTATATGTTCTTGAATAACACAGATTGACTGTAATTTTAATCTCCTGCCATTGCTCACTATCCAGTTAACTTGATGAATTTACCAAGGTGTAACACATAGCCAAAAAGCTGTCTTTGGTACTAGTAAATGGGAAAAAAAATCAAAATAATACATAGACTTAAAGTCCCTTGAACAAGAATAAACTTTCAGTTTAAAGTGAGAAAAATGTTGCTTAATTCTAATTTGAATTCTTTGGATTTTGTGTGACCTGGTATATTATGATGTTTCAGATAATTTGTGCCTTGGTTCTGTTATAGTATGATATAGAGAATAACCAATGCCATCTTGTTTATCTAGTGAATGTCTATCCATTCTTTAGGACTAAGCTCAAGTTATTCCATCTTCTGAGATACCTTTTATGACCTCAGCAGTTCAGTTCAG
>NW_011494605.1:1380947-1410704 GCF_000754665.1 Bison bison bison | reverse complement strand
CTCATGTCCATTGAGTCAGTGATGCCATCTAACCATCTCATCCTCTGTCGTCCCCTTCTCCTCCTGCCTCCAATCTTTCCCAACATTAGGGTCTTTTCAAATGAGTCAGCTCTTCGCATCAGGTGGCCAAAGTATTGGAGTTTCAGCTTCAACATCAGTCCTTCCAATGAACACCCAGGACTGATTTCCTTTAGGATGGACTGGTTGGATCTTAGACTGTCGTTTTTTCCTTTATCCTACCGTTTCCTCTCACGTATATATTCTCAATTAGCAGTATTTATCCCATAATGATTGTTTCATTCTGTGTCTGTCTTGCCTCCTCGTGTTAAGCATAAGGCACCGATGTTTTTCCTACCTTTGTTTTTGACTGTGTATCAAGGTCTCTGATGTGTACTAGGAGCTCAGTTTTTTAAAAAAAGTTCAGATATTAAAATTAAGTCCTTTATTAATAATGATCAACTGCATTTGTTGAAGCTTTAAGGCATTACTTAAGTAAACACTGTATGGTTGTGATATTTAATAACATCTCTAGATGAGGAATCAACAGTGGAATTAATGATGATGAAAGCAACCAGATCTTATTTCTTGTCAGTGGCTCATTTCTACACATCCAAGAAAGGGAAGTAAGTGACCTGTAAGTAACCAGTCTTCAGTAAATTCATTTGAATAAACTTCTATTAATGTTTACTATATAGTTTATGTGAATAGTAAAAGAACTTAAACAACATCCAATTTTTTCCCTAAAGTTTCACATTTCTGTAGAAAAGCCAGTAATTTACTGTAGTTCCTAGATGAGTGGTATCATAAATACCCTGGTATTTGTTAGAAATTCAAATTCTTGGACCCCACCTCAGACATATTCAGTTAGTTATTCTGGGTGTGAGACTCAATAATCTGAGTTGTAATAAGCCCTTCAGATGACTCTGATGTGTGTTAAAGTTTGAGAACTACTGCTATAATTTACCAAGAAATCTTGTTGTCTTTTTTTTTTTTTCCCCAAAAAATTCCAAGGTAATTCTGATATGCATATGGATTTTAAAAAGTGATTACAGGTTTTTCTATTAAATGGTAGCTTTGGTGATATAGAATTCTATAATATTTCTGTTGACCAATCATGATACAGTAGTATTGAGTAATAGTTACATAATCACAAATAGTAAAAGATGTTTATCAGTTTTCACAATCAATAGTCAGACAAAAAATAAAAGATAATTACAATTGCAAGTCATAATGGGGACATGATTAACCTAACAATATAAAATAACTGCATACAGTTTGGGGGGTCAAGTAGAGTATTGTAAGTGGAAGTGCATACATGCACAGGTTTTCATCTGCTCAGCCAATCTGTGTCTTTTGGGTGCATTTAATCCATTTACATTTAAGGTAATTAAATCTTACCTTAAGGTAATCCTATTACCGTTTTCTTAATTGTTTGGGGCTTATTTTCTTTAGGTAGGGCTTTTCCTTCTCTTATTTTCTGCCTTTAGCATTTGTTGTAAAGCTGGTTTGGTGGTGCAATTCTCTTAACTTTTGCTTGTCTGTAAAATTTCTGATTTCTCCATCAAATCTGAAGGAGAGTCTTGCTGAGTAGAGTATTCTTGGTTGTACATTCTTCCCTTTCATCACTTTAAATATGTCATGCTGTTCCCTTCTGTCATGTAAAGTTTCTGTTGAGAAATCAGCCTTATGGGAGTTCCCTTATATGTTTTTTTGTTGTTTTTCCCCTGTTGCTTTAATATTTTATCTCTGTCTTTAATTTTTGTCAGTTTGATTGTTATGTGTCTCAGTGTATTCCTCCTTGGGTTTATCCTGCCTGGGACTCTGTGTGCTTCCAAGACTTGGTTGATTATTTCCTTTTCCATGTTAGGGAAGTTTTCAGCTATTATCTCCTCAAATATTTTCTCAGGTCCTTTTTCTCTCTTGTCCTCCTGGGATCCCTATAATGTGAATGTTCATGTGATAATGTTGTTCCAGAGGTCTTTTAGGCTGGCTTCTTTTATTTTCATCCTTTTTTCTATATTCTGTTCGTGGCAGTGGTTTCCACCATTCTGTCCCCCAGGTCATTTATCCATGCTTCAGTTATTCTGCTATGGATTCCTTCTAGTGTACTATTCATCTCTTGTTTGTTTGTTCTTTAGTTCTTTTAGGTCTGTGGTAGACATTTCTTGCATCATCTCAATCTTTACCTCCATTCTTTTTCCAAGATCCTGAATCATATTCACTATCATTATTCTGATAATAGCAAACAGTATGGGAGTACTTGAGATCTTACTTACTGCTTAATGGACAGACAATAAAATTCCAGGGACAAGATAGCCACAGTTGTCCTTGATAAAGTTCTATCTATCCCTGGTCATCTAGAATATTATGTGTATGCATAGGCTGTAAATATGTTCAGGAGAGACTAGAGAGTGTATTAGGGAGACACTAGTCCATGGATGAATGATTATGATATTATTTGTTTTATCCCCAAGTTATATAATAGGGCAAGAAGTCACTCCCATTCTACTTTCCATCTCAAATATGAGGGAATCACACTCAAAGTAATTACCCACTTGCTTGCCTTAAAGCTTCTCTCAGTAGAAGTCAAAAGGGAACTTGAGATCTTGGCCAAAATTACCCCTCTGCAGACATCCTCTGACAGCGGGATCAACCACTATCACTATTCTGACACTATCTTGTCACTTCATCTGGGATGTAACTTTCTGCTTTTTCATACTAATTAACTTTCTCAACATGGTTTTGTTTTACTCCCTGTGGGATTGTGGTTCTTGCTTCTTCTGTCTGCTCTCTGATGGCAGAGGCTAAGAGGCTTGTGTAAGCTTCTTGATGAGAAGGACTGTGGTGGGAAAAACTGAGTCTTGCTCTGGTGGGCAGGGCCTTGCTCAGTAAATCTTTGATCTGATTATCTGCTGATGGGAAGGGTTTGCTCCCTCTCTGGTAGCTTTTTGGCCTGAGGTGACCCATCCCTTGGGAGTTAAGGGTGACCGCCAAGACGGGGCTTTCCCAGACAGCTGCCACCAGTCCCCTCATCCCTGTGGTGGGCCCCTGCTGACCCACACCTCCACAGGAGACCCTCCAACACTAGCAGGTAGTTTGGGTTCAGTTTCCTGTGGGATCACTGCTCCTTTCCTCTGAGTCTTGGTGCACTCAAGGTTTTGTTTGTGCCCTCCAAGACTGGAGTCTCTGTTTCCCCCAACCCTGTGGAAGTATTATAATCAGATCCCTCTGGCCTTCAAGATCGGATTCCCTGAGGATTCCCAGTCCCTTTATCGAGTGCCCAGGCTAGGAAGCCTGATGTCAGGTTCCAAACATTCACAACAGTGGGAGAATTTCTTTGGTACTATTGGTCTCCAGTTTGTGAGTCCCCCACCCAGCGGGTGTGGGATTTGATTTTACTGTGATTGTGCCTCTCCTGCCATCTCAGTGCAGCTTCTTCTTTGCCTTCGGACATGGGGTATCTTTTTCGGTAGGTTCCAGGGTCCTCCTGTGGATGGTTGTTCAATAGCTAGTTGTGATTTTGGTGCCCTTGCAGGAGGAGATGAGTGCATGTCTTTCTATTCCAGCATCTTGAACCAGAAGTCTCTTGATGGCTTTAATGATATTTTATGACATTTTATTTTCTGTTGTATCTTTAAAGATGCAAAATGCTTTCACAATTTTATTACCTCATATTAAAGCCTCTCCCTATCATCTATCCTGATCTCCAGGATTTTGAATCTTTCCTTCCTACATTCCTTACTTACATCTATCCATACATCCATCATACATCCATCCAGTATATTTATTCAGTCACTCATTTGTGTCTGACTCTTTGTGACCCCCTGGACTGCAGCATGCCAGGCTTCCCTGTCCATCACCAATTCCTGGAGCTTGCTCAAACTCATGTCCATTGAGTCGGTGATGCCATTCAACCATCTCATCCTCTGTCAGCCCCTTCTCCTGTCTTCAATCTTGCCCGGCATCAGGGTCTTTTTCAATGAGTCTATTCTTCACAACAGGTTTCAGCTTCAACATCAATCCTTCCAATGAATATTCAGGACAAATTTCCTTTAGAATTGACTGGTTTGATTTCCTTGCAGTCCAAGGGACTCTCAAGAGTCTTCTCCAATACCACAATTTAAAAGCATCAAAACTTTGGCTCTCAGCTTTCTTTATGGTCCAACTCTCACGTCCATACATGACTATTGGAAAAACCAAAGCTTTGACTACATGGATCTTTGTCAGTAAAGTAATGTGTCTGCTTTTTAATATGCTATTTAGGTTGGTTATAGCTTTTCTTCCAAGGAGCAAGCATCTTTTAATTTCATGGCAGTGATCACCATCTGCAGTGATTTTGGAGTCCAGGAAAATAAAGTCTCTCACTGTTTACATCATTGCCCCATCTATTTGCCATGAAGTGATGGGATCGGATGCCATGATCTTAGTTTTCTGAATATTGAGTTTTCAGCCAACTTTTTCACTCTCCTCTTTCACTTTCATCAAAAGGCTCTTTAGTTCCTGCTCGCTTTCTGCCATAAGGGTGGTGTCATCTGCATATCTGAGGTTACTGATATTTCTCCAGGCAATCTTGATTCCAGCTTGTGCTTCATTCAGCCCAGCGTTTCACATGATGTACTCTGCATATAAGTTAAATAAGCAGGGTGGAAATATACAGCCTTGACGTACTTCCTTCCCAATTTGTAATCAGTCTGCTATTCCATGTCCAGTTCTAACTGTTGCTTCTTTACCTGCATACAGATTTTTCAGGAGGCAGGTAAGATGGTCTGGTATTCCCATCTCTTGAAGAATTTTCCACAGTGTGTTGTGGATCCACACAGTCAAAGGCTTTGGCTTAGTCAGTAAAGCAGAAATAGATGTTTTTTCTGGAACTCTCTTCCTTTTTTGATGATCCAGCGGATATTAGCAATTTGATCTCTGGTTCCTCTGCCTTTCCTAAATCTAGCTTGAACATCTGGAAGTTCTCGATCCACATACTGCTGAAGCCTGGCTTGGAGAATTTTGAGCTTTACTTTGCTAGCGTGTGAGATGAGTGCAGTTGTGCCATAGTTGGAGCATTCTTTGGCGTTGCCTTTCTTTGGGATTGGAATGAAAACTGACCTTTTCCACTCCTGTGGCTACTGCTGAGTTTTCCAAATTTGCTGACCTGAGTGCAACACTTTAACAGCATTTTGAAATAGTTCAACTGGATTTCCATCACCTCCACGAGCTTTGTTCATAGTGATGCTTCCTAAGGCCCACTTGACTTAATATTCCAGGATGTCTGGCTCTAGGTGAGTGATCATACCATAGTGATTGTCTGGGTCATAAAGATCTTTTTTTATAGTTCTTTTGTGTATTCTTGCCACCTGTTCTTATCATTTGTGTGCCATATATCTTATCCTCTGACCTTTTCTTCATGTATATCACTTTATAGGTATGTTATCTGAATACCGTGTGTAAAGTGGTATGTACTTGGTCTTCATTTCATACTGATACAGAAAACACTGTCAGGGTTTCAAGTGAGTTCCTCCTTTTCTGAGTATAAAACCTAGTCATGCCCTTGGTATCCTAGTACATGTTAAGCTGCATAAGACCTTTCTCTTGTCTAAATATATGCAAGGCTTTAAAAATTTATAATTTATATCTTAACAACATTTAAATTTTGAAAGTGCTTAGTTCGCAGATATTATCCTAGTCTCTGTTCTTTTTTGTGTGTTTTTTTTTAATAGCATTGTCATAATTAAATAGAGAGCTCCCTATTGAAGTAGCAAGAGAAAATTGCTAAAAAAATATATATCTATGCTGCATTTAATAAAATAGCAATTTTATCCTGCTTTGAAGATAACCATTTTATGTTACATAACACTGATGCTATGCTTTGTAGAGTAGGAACTTTGAGTGCTTTGAATGAATGAATGCTGGAGATACTCTTAGTAAAATACAGAAGTGTGGTCTTTAAAAGCCTATTACTATAATAAGATGTTTTAGTGTTGCTTACCCATTTTAAGCTTATTAATGTTCTCAGTAATGGAAAATTAGAATTGACTCAATATGTTCACAATCTATTAGTTAGATAGCCAGTGCTTCTATGTCTAGAAGTAAATGTTGCTTTTAAGATTCTGCTGTTCTTTGTTTGCACCTATCCATGGGCTATATTAGGACCTGTTTTGCAAACATCTCTACTTTGCAATTCAGACTTACAGGATGAGCCAATTCCCAATTCTTTCCAGAGAACCACAATACTGTCTAAAGTTTTACAATTTTAAAAAGAAATATCTCCCTGTCAAAATCTTCAAGATTTTTAAAGCGTTTTAGGATATCTGTTTTGACCACTTCAGCTCTTTTTTTACAGAAACTCTCCAGGTTCACAGTTGCTTCTGAAAAGGTTATTGGACTTTATTTATTCATTGCAAGCCATTGAGATAGCATTGATATTTTAAAGCAGCTTTGTGATATGAAAAAAAGTATTGTCTAATAATACCAAAGCAGTAGCAAATCTATGCCTGATGGCATTAAATATAATAATTTATGATAGAGATTAGGAATTAGATTTACAATATCAGAAAAACCTACACAATGATTTTCAAAGTTAATGTCCCTACTATTGCTTACTTTTCTGAGATTTGGGTAGTGGCTTAATAGAAATTCAAATTTGTGTTGAGTAGGTTTATTGTGGTAGAACTAGCCTGGCAAAATACAGAGTTCAGAAAAGGACATTATTATGCAGTAAAGTTGATGACTATGGACAACAGGGACATAAAGTACAGATCTGTGCTTTGTGAATATTAATTAGTGCATGACTTGATGTAAAACAAAACACAGCAACAAATAAAGCAAATACAATCCAATGAAAAAAAGATAACATATGGGGACTCCTAAAGTATTATGAGGGCTTTCCAATGTGGAGAATTCTTAAAGAGGTGGAAATACCAGACCACCTTCCCTGCCTCCTGAGAAATCTGTATGCAGGTCAAGAAGCAGCATTTAGAACTGGACATGGAACAGTGGTTCCAGATTGGGAAAAAAGTACATCAAGGCTGTATATTGTCACTCTGCTTGTTTAACTTCTATGTGGAGTACATCATGTGAAATGCCATGCTGGATGAAGCACAAGCTGGAATCAAGACTGCCTGGAGAAATATCAGTAACCTCAGATATGCAGATGACACCACCCTTATGGCAGAAAGCAAATAGGAACTAAAGAGCCTCTTAATGAAAGTGAAAAAGGAGAGTGAAAAGCTGGCTGAAAACTCAACATTCAGAAAACTAAGATCATGGCATCTTGTCCCATCACTTCACGGCAAATAGATGGGGAAACAATGGAAACAGTGTCAGACTTTATTTTTCCAAAATCACTGCAGATGGTGACTACTGCCATGAAATTAAAAGATACTTGGTCCTTGGAAGAAAAGCTATGACCAACCTAGACAACGTATTAAAAAGCAGAGACATTACTTTGCCAACAAAGATCCATCTAGTCAAAGCTGTAGTTGTTCCAGTAGTCATGTAAGGATGTGAGAGTTGGACCATTAAAAAGGCTGAGTGCTGAAGAATTGATGCTTTTGAACTGTGGTGTTGAAGAAGACTCTTGAGAGTCCCTTGGAAATCAGTCAATCCTAAAGGAAATCCTAAAGGAAATCTGTCCTGAATATTCATTGGAAGGACAGATGCTGAAGCTGAAACTCCAATACTTTGGCCCCCTGATGCGAAGAACTGACTCCCTGGAAAAGACCCTGTGCTGGGAAAGATCGAAGGCAGGAGGAGAAGGGACCGACAGAGGATGAGATGGTTAGATGGCATCACCATCTTGATTGACATGAGTTTGAGCAAGCTCCGGGAGGTGGTGAAGGACAGGGAAGCCTGGCATGCTGCAGTCCGTGGGGTCACAAAGAGTCGGACACAACTGAGCAACTGAACTGAACTGAAAGTAGTATGAGGGAACAGAGGCAAACGTGGGGCCTTAGACTTGTAGAATGTTTGCAGAGGTACAGAGTATATGCAGAAATATTCTATTAATGTGTTTATGTATGTGATTTCTTTACCATTTGACTCAAAATGTCCAAAAAACTGTTTTGAGTGACTGTTTTTAGGCAGGAGTTTGGATTGTGAGAAACTGTATGAAAGAACTTGTATTCATTTGGCTAGACTGTTTCTGAAGCTAAGCTAATGAAAGGTGGAAACTATATGAAAGCAATAGCATTGCAGACTTGGCTAAGGCCTTTTGAAATATTTTAAAGATTATACTAACATTATTTAAAATTGTGTTAATTACCTCTCTGAAACTGAATGGACAAAGTAAAAGTAAGGTTAATCATGTTATCATTTTCAAAATTTTCCAGTGTGAAAGAGGTGGTATCAGGTGTAAAGAAAGTTTGATAAAATCTAGTAAGATTGCTGGAATATATGAGGTAGATTCCCATTTTAGCAAAGCCATCAGGAGATAGAGACACCTATTAACACGATTTACAGAAGTGAATTTTTTAATGCTATTATAAAATATGTCAGCCGTAACAGAGGTATATACTTAAGACTTGCGTGTCCTAAATAGCAACAGCAATAAAAGGAGTGCCCATTTACTTATCATCCAACTTAAGAAATAGAACATAACCTTATGCCGCTAACAAGTTGCACCTCTTTCCATAGAAATAACTGCTATTGTGATTTTTCTTTTTTCTTTATAGTTATACCACACATGTATCTACCCTTAAGCAATGAATTATTTAATTTTCCTTGTTTTAAACTATTCTACACAAATGTAATTTTAACTGTTTATTGTTTGAAGTTTTCTTTTTTGCACTGAATTAATTTTTCAGTTTCACCTATGTTGATGCATGTAGCCATAGATCTTTAATTTTCCCTGCTGCATATTATACCACTGTATGCACTCACCACAGCTCAGTTTTTTGTTCCAACATAAACGGATATTTAGATTGCTTGCAGTTTTTAGTTCTATTACGAAGCGTGTGATTATGAACATGTTGGCACATATCTTCTGGTGCACACATGCGAGGATTTTGCTGGGATACTTAGGAGCCAGGGGGTTGGCTAGAGTTGTGTATGTAACCTTACTGAGTCATGCCAAACGGTTTTGCAAAGTGTATAAGTGTTCTCATTATTTTACATCCTCATCGACACTGTGTCAGGCTCTAAGGGTGCGGCAGGCTCTAAGCCACTTTGTGCCTTTTTTCATGACCACTTTTATTGTGTTCATGTGGCAGATTGACTCCAGGTGAAACAGCAAATTCTTTTTACAGATATCCAGCTTCAAGAGTTCTTGTTTCACAGTTCACAAGTACTGTAAAATCATGAGACTGAAAAGTCAGGGAAGAAATTGTTTTCTGTGGATTGAGATTCCAAATAGATGAATAAAATATTTGTAACCTTTTATAGCAAGAACATAACAGTTTTACATGGCACATCTAACATGCCTGAGAGGTCTTATCTGTAATAAGTACTTAATTTATTGAAGTGGGTTCATTATTTGTTTAAAAAATAAACTTGGCCTTTTAAAAAGTCAGTATTTCTAACAAATAAAAAAGTGTTATCAAGCCTATAAAGTTCTTAGTAAATATTTAATTTTTATATCCCACCTCTCATTTTGCTTCACTATTGTTTTAATCTTTTATATCCTTTTCTATAGCTCATTTCAACGACCACGTGGCACTCTCCATTTGGATGATGGTGAATACTGGTCCAACAGGGCAGCCTCTTATAAAGGAAAATCCCACCGACCCATCTTTGAGAACAGCATGGACAAGATATACAGGAACTTATACAAAAAGGCCTGTAGTTCTGTTTCTCATACACAGGAAAGCTTCTGAGATCAGCCGCGATAAACTGTATGAGTGTCCTTGTCAACTTCTCAATGAAAACGTTTGATGTGATCAATACCTGTACTCTTTTATTTTTTTTAATCAGGTGGTTCTAATTGAGCACAGTAGTTAGACTTTAAGTTTATTATTTCAAATGATAAAGTATCATGGGCAAGCCTTCTTTTTCCAATCACAGTAGAGAGTGCTATATTCCCACAGTTCTGCAACACAGTCAAAACCTCCATTCTGATTACGAGAAGGCTGTCCTGTCACATGTCTCTCATGTCACCAGCTACAAATCCAAGAACATATTCTCTCTAAAAATGCTCTTCTGCCTTCATCACCTTGTAATTTTCTTTCCATTTGCTCGACCGGTTATCTTGTCTGACTAAGATTATTTTTATTATTAACTTTCATTTCTTGGTCATAGGCAAAAAAACATATACAGAGATGAATTTCCCAGGAGTTTAAACTCTATTTTAACTAGTATTTTCTACTGTTTGCTCCCTAAGAAAAGGCTATTAATGTCTTAGCTCCTAAGATATAGTTTTCTTTTTAAAGTTTCTATAATCCTTTACTCCCTCTTCTCTAAAAGAGCTAGCTAAGTTACCTAAAATGCCTAACAGATAGCGAGAAATAGGAATGGCCAAATGTGACCCCAGATATGAATAACTGATTTTTAAAGATAGATTTTTTTTTTTTGCATGTTTTTTTCCTAGAGTCAAAACTTTTGGTGGAACCAGAATCAGAAAATAGCCTTTGTTAAAAAGCTTGTAAAAACTCATAAAGAATAAGGGATTTATGTTGTAATTTAATCTCTTTAGAGTATTCATAGGTATCAAATAGCCCGTGAAAGTAGCAACCTTACTTTAAAAAAAAAAAAAACAACCTGGGAACCATAAAGGGGAGGAAATATTAGAGCATAACTCTTTGTACTCAAAAGTTGTTGGTTGATAAAATTAGCTTCTTCCCCCTCTCCCCTCTACCCTGGCTCCAAACACATCTGAGGACAGTTAGGCTTTGAAGATACAAAGAAATCAGTTACCTTATATTTATTAGAGAGAGTAGAAGAAATGCAGAGAATAGGAAATGATAAACTTGACTTACAAACTTTAAGAGTTGACTACAAGATAATGTTTTCTCATTGATTCCATCTTTGGTTAATTTTATAGTTATGATATTAAAATACTTGAGTTGAACTCTATTTAAGTTGGAATTGGTATGTAAATTGGGCGATTTATTTTTCTAATTGGAGAAAGTACGTAATACCTGTTATCTAATAATAAGACTTTTCAGCTTCATGTTGATTGTTTTATCTGTGGCAATCTGCAATGTATTGGAAGCACATCAGAGACAGGAGCCAGGTATCCTAGGCTACAGATCTCTGGTCCTGGTTTCCTCAGTTATCAGTGGAGGGAACGGAATAGGTCAGCATTTCCTGAACTGTGTTTGTAGACTGCTGTTCTAAGAGATGGCTTTAGGAATGTAGATACAAGTATTTTCATTGGTCATGTAAGTTTAGGAAAAATCTGTGTACCACTCAAACTTAGAGAGTCATGGGTAAGATGACAGGAATAAAAAGGGGTTGCTAGTAATACTGAAAAAAACAGTGGTAAATTGTTCAGGCAAACTACATATGGTCACCTTAGTAAAAACGTTAGCATGTTTGAGGCTGTAAGAAATCCTGGCATAAACATGCTTCGCTCTAGCATCTAATAGAAAGTCTGATACATACTTGGTGCTCATTAAATATTTATTGATTAACCCAGACTTTCCTAAACTAAATTGAGTGTGTAACAGTGTTTGCTGTTATGGTTATCTTTCCCCTCCCATTCCTCTCCCCCAACTCCCGAGACTTCCTCTGAAATGCCATCTGCAGACACATGTTGACAGAGTCAGGAAAATACTGGACTCCACAATCACTCAGCTACCCTCTGGTTGTAAGTTTTCTGATGATTTTTTGTATAAGTTTTTGAAGGTCAGCATTGAATGATGGTTTTTTAAAAAATCATACATCAATAAAACTTAATATCTTTTCCTCCTTGATGGAAACAAATGAAAAATTCCCCTATTTAAAAGTGGCTTCTTGGTGTGCTACATGCCTTCAGTCATGTCTGACTCTTTGAGACCCTACAGACTGCAGCTCACCAGGCTTCTCTGTCCATAGGATTCTCCAGGCAAGAATACTAGAGTGGGTTGCCATGGCCTCCTCCAGGGGATCTTCCTGACCCAGGGAATGAACCTGAGCCTCCTGTCTACTGCATTGGAAGGCAGGTTCTTTACCACTAGCGCCACCTGGGAAGATCAGTGAAGTGAAGTGAAAGTCACTCAGTCATGTCCAACTCTTTGTGACCCCATGGACTGTATGATGCCTGGAATTCTCCAGGCCAGAATACTGGTGTGTGGGTAGCCTTTCCCTTCTCCAGGGATTGAGCCCAGGTCTTCCGCACTGCAGGCATTCTTTACCAGCTGAGCCACAAGGAAAGCCCAGGCTCCTTGGTAAAAAGAGCAAATATGAACTTTAAAGAAAATATTTGCTATCATAGAAAATTTCCTGAGTGAGTAAGTACAAAAAAAAAATATATATATATATTACTTTGCACCTATATTTGCCATTATCATACAAAGGCCACCAAAAAATGGGTCTCAAAGGGGAACTTTAGAAAATATTTAAGAGACATTTTCCTCTGAATTAAATTTGACATCTCCCTGAAGGATCAAATATAAATTTCCACATACTTAACATCTTTGCTAAGTGTCTATTTCCATTCCCTTGAGGAAAGAGTAGTCTTTGTTGTTTTCCCTAACTATTATGATGAATTCTTATGTTGTATTATCTTTCAAGAGTAAAACCTCTAAGTACTAATAGCTGCCTTTTCTCATTGAAAGAAGCAGAAAGATGCCATAGTTTATTCTCTTAACCCCCTTTTTAATATTTCCTACAATCTAGCAATAGTTATTAGACAATATGAAAGATAAATTGGTCTGTCTCCTTCTTTTTAATGTAATTTTTCTCTTAAAAAAATCCTAGGAATTTCAGGAAGGAAAATGTTAATTCAGCTAAGGAAAAAATTAAATCATTGGACTGAGAGTGTGTCTTCCCTGGTTTCACTACTAGTTATATAACCTTGTTTAAGTCATCTATCCTTCTTAGACCTCGGTTTTCTTTCCTATATTGAGGAAGAGGTTAATTTAGAATGATCTTTTAATGTTCCAACATTTTTATAATTGTGTAATTGATCAATGTAGATCAGGAAGTTTTCGGCAGCAGAGTTGTATTCTGATTTCAAAGATTAAGCCCTTGATTAAAAATCTGGACCAAAAGGAGAGAATTCTCATTATTGTGCTCATTCCTAATAATGGCTTTTTTGAGATAGTTCATATGCTATAAAATTCACCCTTTAAAAGTATACAGTTGAGTGGTTTTCAGTATAGTCACAGAGGTGTGCAACTGTAACCACTAGCTAATTATAAAATATTTCATCACCCCAGAAAGAATCCTGTATCCATTAGCAATTGCTCCCCATGCCTTTTTTCCCTTGTCACAACTCGTACTGATCTGCTTTCTGTTTCTATGCCTACTCTGGACATTTAGACATTTCATATACATGGGATTATATAATATGTGAGTTTTTTTGTCTGGCTTCTTTCATCTAGCATAATGTTTTCAGGACTCATACCTGTTGTAACATGTGTCAGTACTTTATTTCTTTTTATTGCTAAAAAATAATCTATTATATGGATATATCTTATTTTGTTTATCTATTCAGTTGGTGGGCGTTTTCATTGCTTTCACTTTGGGGATATTATGAAAAATGCTGGTACTATGAACATTTGTGAAGTTTGTGATGGATATATGTTTTTATTTTCCTTGAATATACACCTAAGAGTAGAATTGTTGGGTCATATGGAAACTCTTTGTTTAACATTTTGAAGAATTGCTTTCCAAAGTGACTCAATCATTTTACAACTATTATGTTTATTTTTATGTTATCTTAGAAACTTAGGCTAGTTACACATTCAACCACTGATTCACCCATTTATCACATATTTATTGAGCACTGTGTTAGATATAGAGTATAAAATTTTTAAATGTATCTTCCCATAAGCACAAAGAATCTATTGAGAGAGACAAAACAATATATTCCAGCATTTATAGTGGTTTGGTAACTTCTGTGATAAAATAATACAAGAATGAGCATAGAGTATGCTAGCTTGATGCAACAGAACTTATTGTAAAAGCATGAAAATGGGAGAGAAAATGATTGTTCAGAAAACTCCAAATGCTGTTAACTAGAGATTGTGTACAAGATTGCAAAAACTTTGATGGGATATGATGAATGCTAAAATGGACCACAAAGAGAACCACAGGCTTGGAGCCGCATTAAATGAGGCAGCCTTTTAGCTGGACACTGGAAGATGGGAAGGACTTTTGTGAACAGGAAACCAAGATGGGGTATACTCAATATTGATCAGTTTTTACGAGGGTGGAGGCGAGATTGAGGAAAATGTCCAGAAATCATTTAAAGATATAAAACTTGGGAGAACTCAAGAATTGAAAATGGATTTTTGAAGTCAGATCAAAATAAACAAAAAACCTATGTTGTTCTTGTCCTAATTTGTATGTGACCATAATAAGCACCTTGAGAGTAGCGGACCCCAAGCAATTGTGCTTTTTACTTATTATTGAGGCCCTGGTGGGAGAAAGTTAGTTTGAGGAACACCCTTTTAGAAATTAAGAAAGATATTGTCCTCCCAATCCCAGATTATCTAACTAGCTAGAAATTTATTTACAAAAATGAAAAAGGAAAGAAACTCAATTTTTTGTTGTTGGGGTTATGAGAGTATTATTTATCTCTGAATGATATACTTTGAGTTTAATTATGTGAAGATCCTTAGACAACCAGAATTTGTGAGTATTCATCCATTTAACAAATGTTATTGAAGGTCTAATGTCCAGAGATAAACAAAAACCTAGTTCCTGACCCAAGTTCATAGGTGGAAAAACTGACATTTACTTATTACAATGAAAGAAGTACTATAATAGATGATAAGGTTTGCAAGTATTTTCTCTCATCCCATTGATTGTCTTTTTGTTGTTGATTGTTTCCTTTGCACTGAAGAACCTTTCTATGTGGTTCTATGTGACGTGGTTCCACTTTGTCTATTTTTACTTTCATTGCTTTTGCTTTCAGTGTCATATCTAAGAAATCATTGCCAAGACCAATGTCAAGATTTCCCCCTATATTTTCTATTAGGAGTTTTACAATTTCAGGTCTTATGTTTAAATCTTTAATCCACTTTGACTTGATTTTTATGTATAATGTAAGTTAAGGGTTTGATTTCTTCTTTCTTTTTTTTTTTTTTGCATGTGGATATATAATTTTCCTAATCATTTGTTGAAGAGACTGGTTTCCCCCTTTGTATGTTCTTGACTCCCTTTCAAAGATCAGTTGACTCTGTGTGTGTTACTTTATTTCTGGGCTGTCTATTCTGTTCCACTGCTCTTTTTCTGTCTTTATCCCAGTACCATACTGTTTTAATTGCTGTGGGTTTATAGTTTAGCTTGAAATCAGGAGTATGATGTCTCCAGCTTTTTTGCTCTTTTTTAAGATCACTTTGGTTATTCTGAGTCTTTGGTGGTTCTATACGATTTTATGATTTTTTTTTCTATTTCTGTAAAAAATGTCATTGGGATTTTGATGGGCTTAATAGGAAATCTGTATATCACTTTGGGAAGTGGACATTTTAACCAACCACATGATAATCACACACACACACACAAACGTGTAAAGAAGACACACGAAATTAAAAAAGAAAAGAATTAAAGAATCTTACTACAAAAAATCAACAAGGCACAAAGGAAGATCACAAGAGAGGAATAGAGGGACAAAATAGAAAACAGAAAACAGCAAAATGGCAAAAGCAAATCCTTGCCTATCAATGATTGCCTTAAGTGTAAATGGATTAAGCTCTCCGAAAGACACAGAGTGGCTGAATGGATAATAAAGCAAGACCCAACTATATGCTATCTACAAGAGACTCTTTATATTAAAGGACACACATAGGCTAAAAGTGGAGGAGTGGCAAAATAGTATTCCATGCAAATATTAAACAAGAGAGCACAGGTGCCTATAGTATTATCAGGAAAAAAATAGACTTTAAGTCTGTCACAAGCATCACTACATTTCTGTTGCAGTTTAAGTTTTTAAAAGTTTAATCTTTGGAGTTTATGATATAGTTCAGAAATGAGAGGAAACCTTTAATGCCTTTGAACACTGTAATAGATTTGAGAATAGGTGTATCCTCTTAGAGACTTATTTTCATCAGTGAAACACATTCTTCACTGGAGTTTTTTTGTGTGTGTTTGTTTTTCAGTAAAATTAGTGATATATGCAAACAAAATGTTGAAAGATTTATGTACATACATTTCCAGTAACATCTATTTCTAGGAGGTTGACAACAACACTGAATAATAGAAAAAGTGCTTTCTTCACAACTCTTCTGAACCTCTTTTTTTAGCCTGTGAAATAAGATATTGATAAACATTGCCCTCCATTCCTCATAAAAGTATTAGGATTAAGTAGGAACATAATGTGGACATTCTTTGACACATGTTAGGCACTATCCTAATTATTTTTTGGAAGTGATCTGGGAAAAGAAATTAACAATTTTAAAAATAATCCATCTGGCATAATAACAATACTGTTGGTTGCAGAGTTGAATGAACTTCAGATTTTGTTCTCTGTGTTTTCTTGTAACCTCTGTGCTGCTTAACTTTTCTGAACTTATTTGCTCATTTGTGAAGTGGAAGCTGTTTTCGTAGAGTTCATTTAACCAGTTAATGCATGTGAACTACCTCATACAAAACATGGCGCTCAATAAAGGGTAACTGTAGTAGCTATGCTTCCAGGTCAGTATAGAGATAGTATTCTGATAGATCTTGAGGATCTGATTGGACAGAAAGTGGAATAAATGTAAAAAAATTTCAAAATTATTTCAGGACACAAGACCAAATCAGATTTCTTTCAGTATGGCTCTTAAGTTTACTAGTTATTTAGTTTATGTAGGTTGTATAATATTCATTTCAGTTCAGTCACTTAGTCGTGTCCGACTCTGTGACCCCATGGATCTCAGCACGCCAGTCTTCCCTGTCCTTCACCAACTTCCAGAGCCTAAATAGAACACCGGCAGGCCCCACTGGGGTTTGAACCCAGGATCTCCTATTTACTAGACAGGCGCTTTAACCAGCTAAGCCACGGAGCCTTTCTTAGCCTTGTATTCTATTCTGTGGTGCCATCTGAAGATATTAGACCTTAATTTTATTTTTTACAAAATTGGAATGATACCTACCTAAAATGGTTACTATGAAGAATATATTAGGTAAATGTTGCAAAGTGATTAGTATTATACCTAAAAAAATAGTAGATGCTTAAAGTAGACATCTTTTGCTTTCCCTTTCATTATTTTGTGTATAAATCCACCCAGGCATAGACCTTAACATCATTTATTTTTATTACTTAGAATCCTATTAACCTTGTATACGTTGTGCACTTTGCTAGAGGTTTTACGTAGATTTTACAAGTGAAACTAAACACATGACTTAGTCCTTGAGAGTATTGTCCACTTGAACTTTATATGTGGCTTCTCTCAGTTGTTTGAGGGCCTGTCCTATTAACCAGTTTTGATACTAGGAAGTTTATTTTGTCCTCTGTTTATTTTGGACTTAGCGCAGTTATGTTTTGCAAATTAACCTTATTCTTTTGATCTGGGGGATGTTAGAGGCAGAAGTTAAAATTGTTATTCAGTCACTAAGTCACGTCTGACTCTTTGGGACCCCGTGGACGGTAGCCTGCCAGGCTCCTCTGTCCTCCACTATGTCCCAGAGTCTGCTCAAATTCATGTCCATTGAGTCAGTGGCTCTATCTACCCATCTGGTGGTGGTGGTTTAGTTGCTATCGTGTCTGACTCTTGGGACCCCGTGGACGGTAGCCTGCCAGGCTCCTCTGCCCATGGGATTCTCCAGGCATGAATACTGGAGTGGGTTGCCATTTCCTTCTCCAGGGGATCTTCCCAACCCAGGGATTGACTCCTGAACCCAGATTCTTTACCAGCTGAGCTATGAGGGAAACCCCCATTTGGAAGTTAGAGTTAAATCTCCATAATTCAACAGAAGTAACCCTGGATCATCTCAGTCAGATAAACATCCCTGTAAGTCTTAAGAATTTGTTATGAATGTGATTGAGTAGTCACCTTTTTCAGAAAACTGTGCTGTTTGACACTAGTCACGGAAGTGTGTGTGTGTGTGCTTACTTACATACACACATGCACATAAAGCTGTAGACCCATCTCAGGTTGCTATGTAATTCTTTAGAAGTCTTAAATTTTAAAAATAGCAATTTCAAAAAATTCCTTTATAACTTAAGATAAATAAAATAAATTTTAAAGTGTTTGTTTTTGGAAATTGCTGATGAATGATTATATTTTAGCTGTTGCATCTTACTGCATATGAATTATTCATTGCTCAGAAAAATAGCCTAGTGATTAAATACACAGCCTCTGGAGTCACTCTTCTAGATTCTAGTTCCACTTCAGCCACCTAATAACTGTGTGAGCTTTGACAGGTTATCTGATTTCTTTGTGCCTAGTTTTCTCATCTATACAATGAAGATACTATTACCAATCCCATGGGATCATTGTGACTATTAAAGTAGTTAACATATAGAAAGTGCTTAAAGCAATGCCTTGCACATGGTAAGGACTGCATAAATATATGATTACTACAGTTATTGTTGTTATTGTTACACAGCTGACAGATTATCTACTGGACTTACCTATTACATGTATGTTTTCTGAAACAATTATTTAGTACAGCCCCCTGTTTATCCTGTTTATAGTAATATTCTGTTGCTAAATAAAATAATATACTTGAATGGAATCTACCACTCAACAGGAATAAGTTAAAAATATTTTGCATTATCCTGACTCTCCTTTGTGGCCCAGCAGTTGTTCACTTATTATACATTCCTACAGCTATATGGAATAAAGAATGTGTTTTGGCATAGAAACTGCATAATTTGGAGATATTTTTGTTGATAATCTTAAACTAAAACAGTCAAACTAATTTCAGTTCCACTGGAAACCCAGGGGGGTAATTGTTTTCTCCAAATGAGAGAGAACATGCCAGCTTTTGTGTTAGTAAGTATTTCCAAGTGTTTATGTGAGGAAAATGGAAGAAAAAGAACATTTTACTTCAGTGAATTTAATCCACCAAACTTTTAAAACCTTAGAAAAACTATTTCCACTAGACTTCTATGATAAGTAATAACTTGTATTTTGTATACCTATTACCATTTTCAAGCCCTTTAACATAAGTTATCTTTGTTGTATTTCTCCATAATATGTTCATAAATTAGGTAGGACAGGGTTATAATCTACAGTTTTACAAATTTGGGTTAAGTGTCTTGCACGTCACACAGTGGGGATATAAGTGGGTGTATAAGTGGCTCAGTAAGGACTTAAAACCAAATATTAGTATTTTCTCATAAATATCCTATTGAACTTTTCCTGCTATTGTTTGATATTCCTCTTAAATATTGGTTTTAATATTGGATTTTAAGAGGTGATACTTGGTTCTCGTTGATTGATCACATCTATATTTGGAGAAGGTTTAGTTTTCATCATTCAGACTCTTCAGTATGTTTGTGACTATCTCCAGCCATTTGTTTTTCCTTCTCTCTACCCAGGCCCTACATGTTGGCTAATTATTCCACTTACGAACACACCGCCAATCTATTGAAGAGCAAGGGAAGTTAAGCTAGCCAGCTTATAACTTATGAGGAGTTGTACTAGAAATGGTTAGTAGTAAAGAGTTCCATGACATTTAAAGAATTCAGTGATCTAGTTACTCCAAATAATTGGAAATTGTCATAATTTGAAAGTAACTTAAGTGTAGGATGCAAAGAGTATCTGAGACATACCTAACATTCCACTCATTAGTTGAAAGTGTGATTATGTAGCATCCAGGTCTAAAGCTGGTAAAGCTTTTCTGTTCCAGTTCAGTATTTCCAAATCCTGACTGATGAGAGTCACTCAGGAAGCAGTTAGAAAGTTTCCTCCTCTCAATCTCTGGAGATCCTGATACAATAAATTTAACTTATTAAAGAGTTTTTAAGAGTCTCTCTAGGTGATTGTGATGTTTGCCTAGGTGTTGCTGAACCATAAGGACTCTTTTGTTGACCATGATGGCTACTCCATTTCTTCTAAGGGATTCTTGCCCACAGTGGTAGATATAATGGTCATCTGAGTTAAATTCACCCATTCCAGTCCATTTTAGTTCACTGATTCCTAAAATGTCGACGTTCGCTCTTGTCATCTCCTGTTTGATCACTTCCAGTTTGCCTTGATTCATGGACCTAACATTCCAGGTTCCTATGCAATATTGCTCTTTACAGCATCGGACCTTGCTTCTATCACCAGTCACATCCACAACTGGGTGTTCTTTTTGCTTTGTCTCCATCTCTTCATTCTTTCTTGAGTTATTTCTCCACTGATCTCCAGTAGCGTATTGGGCACCTACAGACCCGGGGAGTTCATCTTTCAGTATCCTATCTTTTTGCCTTTTCATACTGTTCATGGGGTTCTCAAGGCAAGAATAATGAAGTGGTTTGCCATTTCCTTCTCCAGTGGACCACATTTTGTCAGAACTCTCCACCATGACCCGTCTGTCTTGGGTGGCCCTACATACATAGTTTAATACATAGTTTAATTTAATTTAATACATAGTTTAATACATAGTTTAATAAGCATACATAGTTTAATCGAGTTAGACAAGGCTCTGGTTCATGTGATTAGATTGGTTAGTTTTCTGTGATTGTGGTTTTCAGTCTGTCTGTGCTCTGTTGGAGAAGGATAAGAGGCTTATGAAAGCTTCCTGATGGGATAGACTGACTGAGGGGAATACTGGGTCTTGTTCTGATGGGTGGGGCCATGCTCCGTAAATCTTTAATCCAATTTTCTTTTGATGAGTGGAGCTGTGTTCCCTCCCTGCTACTTATCTGAGGCCAAACTATGGTGGAGGTAATGAAGATAGTGGTGACCTCCCTCAAAAGATCCCATGCATGTACCCCTACAGTCCATGCCCCCAACCCTGCAGCAAGCCACCTGACCCATGCCTTCACTGGAGAATCCCAGACACCCATAGGCAGGTCTCCTATGGGGTCACGGGTTTCATATCATGAACTCCTTATTGCCAAATTCAGGCTTAAATTGAAGAAAGTAGGGAAACCACTAGACCATTCAGGTATGATCTAAATTAAATACCTAACAATTATACAGTGGAAGTGAGAAACAGATTTAAGGGACTAGATCTGATAGAGTGCCTGATGAACTAAGGATGGAGGTTCATGACATTGTACAGGAGACAGGAAGCAAAACCATCCCCAAGAAAAAGAAATGCAAAAAAGCAAAATGGCTGTCTGAGGAGGCCTTACAAATAGCCGTGAAAAGAAGAGAGCCAAAGGAGAAAAGGAAAGATATACCCCTTTGAATGCAGAGTTCCAAAGAATAGCAAGGATAAGAAAGCCTTCCTCAGCAATCAGTGCAAAGAAATAGAGGAAAACAATAGAGTGGGGAAGTCTAGAGATCTCTTCAAGAAAATTAGAGATACCAAGGGAACATTTCATGTAAAGATGGGCACAATAAAGGACAGAAATGGTATGCACCTAACAAAGGCAGAAGATATTAAGAAGAGGTGGCAAGAATACACAGAAGAGCTGTACAAAACACATCTTCACAACCCAGATAATCATGATGGTGTGATCACTCATCTAGAGCTAGACATCCTGGAATGTGAAGTCAAGTGGGCCTTAGAAAGCATCATTATGACACCACCCTTATGGCAGAAAGTGAAGAGGAACTAAAAAGCCACTTGATGAAAGTGAAAGTGGAGAGTGAAAAAGTTGACTTAAAGCTCAACATTCAGAAAATGAAGATCATGGCATCCGGTCCCATCACTTCATGGGAAATAGATGGGGAAACAGTGGAAACAGTGTCAGACTTTATTTTTCCAAAATCACTGCAGATGGTGACTGCAGCCATGAAATTAAAAGATGCTTACTCCTTGGAAAAAAAGCTATGACCAACCTAGACAGCATGTTAAAAAGCAGAGACATTACTTTGCCAACAAAGGTCCATCTAGTCAAAGCTATGGTTTTTCCAGTGGTCATGTATGGGTGTGAGAGTTGGACTATAAAGAAAGCTGAGCGCTGAAGAATTGATGCTTTTGAACTGTGGTGTTGGAGAAGACTCCTGAGAGTCCCTGCACTGCAAGGAGATCCAACCAGTCCATTCTGAAGGAGATCAGCCCTGGGATTTCTTTGGAAGGAATGATACTAAAGCTGAAACTCCAGTACTTTGGACGCCTCACGTGAAGAGTTGACTCATTGGAAAAGACTCTGATGCTAGGAGGGATTGGGGGCAGGAGGAGAAGGGGACGACAGAGGATGAGATAGCTGGATGGCATCACTGACTCAATGGACATGAGTCTGAGTGAACTCCGGCAGTTGGTGATGGACAGGGAGACCTGGCGTGCTGCGATTCATGGGGTCGCAAAGGGTTGAACACGACTGAGCGACTCATCTGATCTGATCTGATCTGATGGACAAAGCTAGTGGAGGTGATGGAATTCCAGTTGAGCTATTCCAAATCCTGAAAGATGATGCTGTAAAAGTGCTGCCCTCACTATGCCAGCAAATTTGGAAAACTCAGCAGTGGCCACAGGACTGGAAAAGGTCAGTTTTCATTCCAATCCCAAAGAAAGGCAATGCCAAAGAATGCTCATGCTACCACACAATTGCACTCATCTCACACACTAGCAAAGTAATGACTCAAAGTTCTCCAAGCCAGGCTTCAGCAATACGTGAACCATGAACTTCCAGATGTTCAAGCTGGTTTTAGAAAAGGCAGAGGAACCAGAGATCAAATTGCCAACATCTGCTGGACACCGAAAAAGCAAGAGAGTTCCAGAAAAAAATCTGTTTCTGCTTTCTAGACTATTCCAAAGCTTTTGACTGTGTGGATCACAACAAACTGGAACATTCTGAAAGAGATGGGAATACCAGACCACCTGACCTGCCTCTTGAGAAATCTGAATGCAGGTCAGAAAGCAACAGTTAGAACTGGACATGGAACAACAGACTGGTTCCAAATTGGGAAAGGAGTATGTCAAGGCTGTATATTGTCACCATGCTTATTTAACTTATATGCAGAGTACATCATGAGAAACACTGGGCTGGATGAAGCACAGCTGGAATCAAGATTGATGGGAGAAATATCAATAACCTCAAATATGCAGATGACACCACCCTTCTGGCAGAAAGTGAAGAAGAACTAAAGAGCCTCTTGATGAAAGTGAAAGAGGAGAGTGAAAAAGTTGGCTTAAAGCTCAGCGTTCAGAAAACTAAGATCATGGCATCCAGTCCCATCACTTCATGGGAAATAGATGGGGAAACAGTGGAAACAGTGACAGACTTTATTTTGGGGGGGCTCCAAAGTCACTGCAAATGGTGACTGCAACCATGAAATTAAAAGATGCTTACTCCTTGAAAGGAAAGTTATGACCAACCTAGACAGCATGTTCAAACGCAGAGACATTACTTTGCCAACAAAGGTCCATCTAGCCAAGGCTATGGTTTTTCCAGTAGTCATGTATGGATATGAGACTTGGACTGTAAAGAAAGCTGAGCACCGAGGAATTGATGCTTTTGAACTGTGGTGTCGGAGAAGACTCTTGAGAGTCCCTTGGACTGCAAGGAAATCCAACCAGTCCGTCCTAAAGGAAATCAGTCCTGGGTGTTCATTGGAAGGGCTGATGCTGAATGGAAACTCCAATACTTTGGCTACCTGATGTGAAGAAGTGACTCATGTGAAAATATCCTGATGCTGGGAAAGATTGAAGGTAGGAGGAGAAGGAGACGACAGAGGATGAGATGGTTGGATGGCCTCAGCTACTCAAAGGACATGAGTTTGAGTAAGCTCCATGAGTTGATGATTGACAGGGAGGCCTGGCATGCTATAGTCCATGGGGTTGCAAAGAGTCGGACATGACTGGGTGACTAAACTGAACTGAACTGAATCCTGACCTCTCAAACATACATACAGTGAGTTGTAAAATGTTGTAAATGTATGTGAGTGATATTTGGGTCGGTGTATGGAAAAGGAAGGTGTATGGAAGAGGAAGCAACCACTTCCTTAATGAGTGAAGGAAGACATCACAAAGGAATCAGTCTTTCACCTTGGTCTTAGTGGATGATTTTCTCAGAAGAGGAGAGGCTGGGCATCAGAGGTTTTGTGGACATGAAAGAGGCACAGCATCTTCAGGGAACTGCAGGAGTTCAGTGTGGTTAGAGTACAGGGGTGTATGGTGAAATGGGGATATGTTGACATTATATTAAGGTCCTTCTTCATATGCCTTACTATAGAATTTGAATTCTGTCCTCAGACCCCCGAAAGTTTTAGGGACTCATGTAATACCATTTCATTCTCATAGTATCATTTGCGAATATACTTGACATCCCAAAGTCATATTATGATCCAAGGCAAGAGTTGTGTAGTCTGTTTCTCCAGCCATTTGTTCATCCTTCTGCATATTTATTGAACATTTGCATGTCAAAACACTTTGGATAATATAAAAAATACTTATTAAATTGTTCTCATTGAATTTTCACTCTAATTTAGCAGATGACATACTTCTTGTTGTCATTCAGTCGCTAAGTCATGTCTGATCCCATGGACTGAAGCACACGAGGCTTCCTTGTCCTTCACTATCTTCCTGAGTTTGCTCAGATTCATGTCCATTGAGTTGGTGATGCTGTCTAACCATCTCATCCTCTTGCCGCCCTCTTCTCCTTTTGCCTTCAGTCTTTCCTAGCATCAGGGTCTTCTCCAATGAGTTGACTCTTCACATCAGGTAACCCAAAAGACAGGAACTTCAGCTTCAGCATCAGTTCTTCCAATGAATATTCAGGGTTGATTTCCTTTACAATTGACTGGCTTGATCTCCTTGCTGTCTAAGGGACTCTGAAGAGTCTCCTCCAGCACCATAAATTAAAGGCGTTAGTTCTTCAGTGCTCAGCCTTCTTTATGGTTCAACTCTCACATCCATACATGACTACTGGAAAAACGATAGCTTTGACTATATGGACTTTTGTCAGCAAAGTAATATCTTTGCTTTTTAATTTATTCTTGTAGTAAGTATCAAATATCTAGTAAGAGATAAGAATCTATAATTGCTGAAGAGTCAGTGAGTAGTAAAGGTTCAAAAAATGGAGAGAACTAGTCACTTGTCTGAAAAGGCTGTATGAATACAGAGGAATCCAGTATGCAGCATGGGTTGGTTAGAATAGGTGGGAAAAGAGAAAAGTACTTTTAAGTGGAAAAAAATTGAACAATGCATAAAGACGTGGAAGTGTTTGTGAAGTGTGTTCGTGGATCGCAAGTTGATTGGTTGCCTGGAGCTAGAGTTTCACATAGGGAAGGAGCATTGACAATAAATAAATATGGCTTTGAAATGAAACCTTCAGAGAACCTCATAAGAAATGCTATTCCTGAATTTACTTTTGATCCATCTTAAAGATCTCACATAAAGCTCAAACCCCAGCTGAACTTAAAAAAATAAATATTTTGTACAGAAGAGTAATTCCTGGCATTAAGATACTTTCAAACACTAAAATCATTGCCAGAGATTTTCCAGCTTAACGTCAAGCTGTTTAAATGCATTGGGAAGAGCTTTAGATAGCTTTTTGTTTGGTTTAGACTTTTTTTTCAAGGAAAAGGTAGAAAAGTATAGCCATTGGTCCTGTGTACACACAGAGCATAATTTTCATGTCTTCATCTGCTAAATGTCTGTGTTTCATTCATTGTTTGCCCATAGCCGGTGAACTTTAGGGATAATTCCTTCCTGTCTTGGACCCAGAGCAGAACCATATAGACAAGGTCCACAAGTCAGACATCAAAGATTAATATAAGAACATTTTCTAATAAACTTAGAGTCATTGTTTTTATATCACTTTTTCTAGGAAAATATTTCTAGAAATATTTTTAATTGGATTTTTCAAATGTTATTTTCTGATTTTAAAAAGATACATAAAAATTGGAAGACTTATAAAGTACTCATGTGAAAGTAAAAATGAGATAACTTGTAATATTTTGTACATTTTACTGGCAATATTCTATGTATTTCTACAGTCATTTGTTTTTACAAACAAATTTTGTACCTTTCTATTTTAATGGTAACACATACGCATTTCTTCATTTTTCTAAAGTGGTGCATAAATGTATTTTAATGACTATTTAATAATGCACTGATATACTCTGAGTTGATTTAATCATTGCTCTGTGGCTGCACACTTAGGTCGTTTCCCAAGTCTGTGTTTCTGTTATGTATTTAAACCAGGGAGAAACGTGTCTGCACCAAAGGTGGGTTATATGATCTACTTACGCAGTGTGCAAGCAGCAAATGGGTGACAGAAGGATTGTTCTTCCTTTCTTGTTTGTTTGTACCAGAATCCTCTATTGTTTACATACATTTTAGCCTCTTGTGTCATTTCCAGAAGCTTTATTTTTCTCACTTACTTTTTGGTTTGGATAAGATTTAAATATAAAAATCCATCTGTGAAGCATATTGTATATTCACATTGAAGGCTAAAAAACCATTTTTAATTAAAACTTTTTTCAGCACTCGTGGTTCACTTTGTCCTGTTTTTATTATGAAACACTCCAGCCTTCTTTCTAAAACACATATGTCTTGTACATTTCAAGATGTTCCTTGTTGCTCATGCAGAACTAGTTTCTTTATGCTGTCAAGCTCACGCCATATGGTCTGGCTGTTCATTTTGCTTCCCTTTCTGGCATTTGTGTGGGCAGCATCTTGCATGTAATGCAAGTTAATTTCATTCCCATCTCTCTCAGAAAACTTGTCAGAAGGTAAACCAGCAAACTGGAAACACTGAATGATTCTTTGAGGTGTTAGGTTATACGTGATGATAAAGGATATAGCCTTGAGTTCCTAATGTTTGTAAAATTGAAATTGTGTCCAGTGAGATCTGAAGTCTGGCCAGATGTGAGTAATTATAATTAAGATACTATTGGTGCTTTTTGACATTGAAAATTACGTTTGCTGCAGGTCATTTGTAGAGATGTAGATGGACCTAGAGTCTGTCATACAGACTGAAATGTCAGAAAGCGAAAAATCAATATTGTAAATTAACATATATGTGTGGAATCTAGAAAAATGGTATATGTGAACCTATTTGCAGGGCAGGAATAGACATGCAGACATAGAGAATGGGCATATGGGGAGTGGGGAGTGGGGCAAATTGGGAGATTAGGATTGACATATATACACTGCCATGTGTAAAGTAGATCGCTAGTGGGAAGCTGCTGCATAGCATAGGGAGCTCAGCTCGGTGCTCTATAACGACCTCCATGTGTAGGATGGGGGTGGGGGTTGGAGGGAGGCCCAAGAGGGAGGGGATACATGTATATGGGTATACATGTAACTGATGCACTTTGTTGTACAGAAGAAACTAACGCAACGTTGTGAAGCAATTATACTCCAATAAAAAAAGAAAAAAGGTACTACTGGTGCTACTTGGCAATAGCACCCATTATATACACTGCAGTTCTTTAGTATTGATTTTTAAACTAAATGTGAAGAGGGAGGGAAGGGGAAAGGGAGCATAAAAATCAGGTTACTTTTCAGCCACACACCATCCTGCTCCCATCTGAAAGTCTGTTTGCAGGATTGTCCACACCATGTAGGTGGTTTTGAGATGACTGGTGTTGCACTTCAGGTTAGGTGTAGTCAGAGGTGAACTAATTTAAAAAGCAGTGACATATCAAGTTGAGTCTGAATTGAGAAAGGGATTGGACCTGATAGCATTTAAAAGTTTGCTTTGCCTTTAAAGAAAACTACTAGTCTGGACAGGCTTTACATTCTCCACTGTGTTAAGTCCTCGAAGTGGAAACCTCTATTCCTTGAACCCTAATGAATGGGTTCTGAATATCTGAATTTTTCAAGTAGTTCTGTTGTACTTTATAATATTCTTCTAATTGACAGGAACATCTAAATTTTTCACATATTTCCTAACCTCCTTTTTTTTAGGGGAAAAAAAAATGGATCCCGGATATATTTCAATGCATTCTTGATGATTTTGGCTTCCCAGTCAACTTCAGCAGTTATATCGGCCAACATAAATGCAGGGCTGTGAAGGTGGAGGAGACCCACTTGTGCCAGCAAGCACTGCCTCCACCCTAATATAACTTTTGTTTAGTCTTTAGCATTTATGCTGCCTTGGTATTAGTCCTTCCCTCGTTCACCATTCATCTCATTATTGCAGAATTTCCTTTCCTCCTCCTCTTATGTTTATGATGTAGAGTGGGCTTGGGGACGAGGTCACTAGTTTGATATGATTGTATAAAACAAGAATGAAAATGTCCTGTTGGGGAGCTTTGAGGTACTAATCTTGTGTCACCAACGCCGACTATCATGAAGAGTTCTTTTATCTTCTTGCTCCATCTAAGCGGATGAACTTGCTGTGTTCGTAGCGTAGGTGTTAGTGTAAATGTTAATAGTCTCTCCAAATCCAGTTGGACATCTAAGGATGAAATTACTTTGGCCTAATGTTCTAATAAATTTTCACATAAGTTTTAATATGAGAGAAGCATAAGTGCATTTAGGCTACATTGAGGTTCCTTTGTATGGTGATTTACTATATCATACACCTTCCACCCTCAGATAGATTCGAAAGTATGTTTTAAACTATCGTATCATACAGCCTATGATGCAAGAATTATCATTGACCCAATACAGACATGATGGTACATTTTATTTACACTCATGGTGTTTTCTTTCTGGAATGGAAACCTTTCTTCAATTCCAATACAAATGAAAGCACTAAAAATGCAGGACTTTGTATATTCTGTGCCGCTATTTTGAAATGGGCTAATAAATGTTTTATTCCTTCAGTAACATTGACCTTAATTTCAAGAAATTGAAATTGCATTTTGAATTATATTCTATAGGTTGATACAGTTGATAAGAGCTTTTCTCTCCTTGAACTAAGACATGGAATTCCACATCCAGTAGACAAATTTAGCTGGCCAGAGAGAGATTTCTTTGAAATTCATTGAGAAGTCAGTTGGGGAAAGTGTCAGGTGCCAAGGAAAGAGGATACAGAAGTGAATGAAACTTCATCATTGCTCTTGAGAAATTTAGAGTCCTAAGGAGAAAGGGAAAAACAGGTGGTAACCCTTCATTACAGAAGATACTATAGTGAGTATAAACAAGTCCGGGAACTGTAGAGTCCAAAAGAAGAGTAAAAAAAAATAAAGAGATGAGGGATGGCGGGTGGGCAGAAGGGCAAGAGAAAATGCTCCTTCTGTGTCTCAAGGAATAAGATAACTGCTATAAGTACTAGAAGTGCATTCATTAAATGTTTTTGAATGCTGTTACTATTCTGTCTTGGAAACTAGAAAATATTCAGGTACAGTGTACTCTGGGGACAAAGAGAGGATGTGGTTAATTCTACCACAGGAAGAAGGGGTCCAGGGAGATTTTTATAGACATTTTCTGTGGACCTTAATGGATGCATGGGATTTGGGGAGGAAGAGATGTGCAAAAGGAGAGTGAAGGCAAAGGGGACAGCTAGAACACAGAGGAAGTTACCACAGAGATGACACTGTTCCTTGCCACAGTGAGCTCTTGTGTCTTGCAGCAGAGGGCAAGGTGCAGGGTAATGTAACAGCCCTGGGTTAGTTAAATCAGCCAGTTGGAGTCCTATCTGTGTCATGCATCAATTGTGTGAGTTGGTGGCAAGGTGCTGAATCATTGTGTGCCTCCACGCCTCCCTCCCTCATCAGAGAAAGAGAAAATGAACCTATCCTCGGGCTGCCACGTTGCACA